>NC_064643.1:25219924-25522954 GCF_023864345.2 Schistocerca serialis cubense
GTCCTTTACAGAAAATGTGGGAGGTATGACACTAACATCTGCTCCGGTATCGACGAGAAAATACCGGCGCGAACCTACATCCAAGGCGTACAGACGTCCTCGTGGGGTAGGGGCTCTGACAGAATGCAGTGTCTGTGGGCGCCCCTGCCTGTATCCGTGGGCCATGGCGCCTACTGCGGCCCGCGTGCAGCGTTTGGGAACGCGCAGGGCGGACGGCAGTTGCGAGCAGCGTCCCTGAAAGTGGTGTGAAACCAGCACATGCGTGAATCGGCTATACTCGTCCCGACCAGCCGAAGCGTCAGGCGAGGGGAAGGCGGGGCAGGCAGGCACTAGCCCGGTTGGGGTGGGGAGCGGCTGTTGCCGACCCGCTGGCGGTTCCCGGTCTTGGGCGCTAGGTGGCTGCTGTTCCGTGTGCTGTCCGCGATACGCACGCGCCCGGCCTCTACCGCCCGACGGTGGAAGTATACACACAGGGTTACCAACCTCGGCGGTGTTAGACACTGTGCTGTGTCGAATAATGGCATATGTCTGATCCGCCAGCCATAGTTTATCCTCGAGTGACGCTGCGGTATGTGGAAGCAAATGTAACTGTAGTTCTTGCGGCAGCTTCACCAACCACAATGCCCAGAGCGCTAAGTTCGGCAGGATCTCGGTACCGACCTGTGCACGCAAGCGTCGCCACAGCTGTGAGGGTGTTCTGTCGCCTAAAGTCTCGTCATAAATTATGTTGAGAATAGTATCGGCCGGCGGACGAGAGAGGCGTTCGCTAAGTAATGCATGAGCAGAGGCATATTTGTTGCTCTTAGGAGGGTTCAGCAATAAGTCACTGATGAGATCAGGGTGGTCGTGCAGGTGGTTCACTAAACACACGAAACGGGTGCTGTCGTCCGCAATACCGTGTATGTCCAACATGTTGTCCACCAAGCTAAACCACGTCACTGGGTTGTCCGGTTGTAATGGCGGCAGCTTCGGAAAACGGCCGGGGGCCAGTGTTTGCGGGGCTGTAGGAGGGGCACGAAATGCACGGGGATTCTGCACGGTGTTCACTGGTGCGAAATGTGCCTCAGTGGCAGGCGATGTGTTGTGTTGAACGTCCGTTAGCTGTGTAGGCGAGAAGTGGTATCCAGTCCATCTAGGCACGGAATCTGTGCGGCCACACCACAAGCACGGCGCGGCAGGCGCGAGATCGCGACTGAGCGCCGAGTGACGGGGTGGAACCACAGCAGGTGCGTCGCCCGAGGTGTGCGCGGGGCGGCAGGACGGGTAGGCGTATAAGTGGTCCGGCACGGTTGGCGTGAGTGTCCCTTCGACCGGCGCGAAGGGGGGCACGTTAAACGGCAGCCGTGCACGTGGACCCAGAAACTGGCCAGCCGCGTGGTCCATGCTGTGCGGTAGGAACTCGGGGTTTCCGGGGTCCTGTGCTGAAGGGGCATTCTGTTGAGCGTAGAATGCCGTAGAAGGTGTCTGCGACGATGTGTACAGCGCCCGGTGTGGTATGCCGGCAGAGGTTAGAGTCGTCCGGCCAGGCGAGGCAAACACGGGAGATACGAACATTCCCGGTGTATTAGTGGCACACGGGGTGAAGCGTTGCGCTTCACAGTCGAATGTCCATTCTGCGGTCGCGGCGTCGTGCACTGCCGTAAAAACTGGAGACTGCGACATTGTCTATTGGCGCAAAACCGGTGATACACAGCGAGCGACTGCAACGTATTTTCGCGACTCGGGGTCACCAATGTGGGATTTTATGGCTATAGTGAGGGTCCACGCACCAAAAATTCCAACTTATTACGATAATGCACTTTTATTGCGGTTCGTATATTTACAGAAACACAAGAAAAACAATGCACAATTTCACGACATGTGTATCACTCGTCAACACGCAGACGGGACTGTCCAAAGAAGCTCGAGTCCCCAAAGACCTTTTACTCTGTGCTTCGCCGGTAAAGTTACTGGCAGTCGACTGTCGCCACAGAAGGTTAGATTGTAAATGGTTTTGTTTCAGATTTTTTTCCCCCAAGGACATTTACTGCATTTGCATTTCTGATTTCCACACACATTTTCACTCAGAATTGGAACAGACTGCAGTAGTTACAAATTTAAATAACAGTTATAAATATACTGGCAATTTTCATTGTATTTAATTATAATAATTTTGTATAAATAAAACAATTTGTAGCATACAGTACTTGTATAATTGGTCATGCTCTAAATTTCACACTGCAATGAAGTTGTCCTCTGTTTTTATTACAATATACAGTTTTATTGAGACCAGTATAAGTTCAAAATTACACATTTCTGGATAGTGCTTTCGTAAGAAAAATGTTTACTTTCATGCCCTCTGTTACATCAGGGAACTAGAAATACTTTTTGTGATACGCCTTGTATATAATTCTGTTGCAGTATTTAAAAAAAAAAAAAAAGTGGAGGGAGGGGGTCATAAACCATGTCTTAATTTTCCACTGTGGCTTTGAGAGAAATAACACACCAATTGGATGAATTACAAATGAGCGTGCAAAGGGCTAAATACACTCCTGGAAATTGAAATAAGAACACCGTGAATTCATTGTCCCAGGAAGGGGAAACTTTATTGACACATTCCTGGGGTCAGATACATCACATGATCACACTGACAGAACCACAGGCACATAGACACAGGCAACAGAGCATGCACAATGCCGGCACTAGTACAGTGTATATACACCTTTCGCAGCAATGCAGGCTGCGATTCTCCCATGGAGACGATCGTAGAGATGCTGGATGTAGTCCTGTGGAACGGCTTGCCATGCCATTTCCACCTGGCGCCTCAGTTGGACCAGCGTTCGTGCTGGACGTGCAGACCGCGTGAGACGACGCTTCATCCAGTCCCAAACATGCTCAATGGAGGACAGATCCGGAGGTCTTGCTGGCCAGGGTAGTTGACTTACACCTTCTAGAGCACGTTGGGTGGCACGGGATACATGCGGATGTGCATTGTCGTGTTGGAACAGCAAGTTCCCTTGCCGGTCTAGGAATGGTAGAACGATGGGTTCGATGACGGTTTGGATGTACCGTGCACTATTCAGTGTCCCCTCGACGATCACCAGTGGTGTACGGCCAGTGTAGGAGATCGCTCCCCACACCATGATGCCGGGTGTTGGCCCTGTGTGCCTCGGTCGTATGCAGTCCTGATTGTGGCGCTCACCTGCACGGCGCCAAACACGCATACGATCATCATTGGCACCAAGGCAAAAGCGACTCTCATCGCTGAAGACGACACGTCTCCATTCGTCCCTCCATTCACGCCTGTCGCGACACCACTGGAGGCGGGCTGCACGATGTTGGGGCGTGAGCGGAAGACGGCCTAACTGTGTGCGGGACCGTAGCCCAGCTTCATGGAGATGGTTGCGAATGGTCCTCGCCGATACCCCAGGAGCAACAGTGTCCCTAATTTGCTGGGAAGTGGCGGTGCGGTCCCCTACGGCACTGCGTAGGATCCTACGGTCTTGGCGTGCATCCGTGCGTCACTGCGGTCCAGTCCCAGGTCGACGGGCACGTGCACCTTCCGCCGACCACTGGCGACAACATCGATGTACTGTGGAGACCTCACGCCCCACATGTTGAGCAATTCGGCGGTACGTCCAACAGGCCTCCCGCATGCCCACTATACGCCCTCGCTCAAAGTCCGTCAACTGCACTTACGGTTCACGTCCACGCTGTCGCGGGATGCTACCAGTGTTAAAGACTGCGATGGAGCTCCGTATGCCACAGCAAACTGGCTGACATTGACGGCGGCGGTGCACAAATGCTGCGCAGCTAGCGCCATTCGACGGCCAACACCGCGGTTCCTGGTGTGTCCGCTGTGCCGTGCGTGTGATCATTGCTTGTACAGCCCTCTCGCAGTGTCCGGAGCAAGTATGGTGGGTCTGACACACCGGTGTCAATGTGTTCTTTTTTCCATTTCCAGGAGTGTACATCGAAAAAGAATTCCGGTGCCATTGTGCTTTCATGGAGTAAGAGACTGAAATAGTAGCAATAAATATTAGTTTGGAAAGTAGTGATGAAGACAATCATCAGAAATACAAGGCCATCAGAGCTAAGGAATCAGGTAATAGCTCGGTTGGGCTTACGTGGCAAGAGAGAAATCTGAAAGACGTGACATATGAACTGAATCATTGTAATACATATGTGCTTAACTTCACTTCAAAAGAAAAGGTTATATACTGTACCAGTTTGTACACTGATGCATGTCTGATGGCAGTACTGCTGTGATACGGAGGGTTCTGTCCTGTCGCTCAGTAGTGTGCTTGTACTGATATCAGTGTACTCACATGTAAACTGCAATGAAAGATAGTGTATTATAACCTATTAGCCTACAACACTCTTCAGTTGCTCTTTGTGAGCCTTTCACTCAGTAAATATATGAATGACATTATCATTGCTAGTTGCCTTCCAAATCAGATTCAATCTGTGGGACGACATTGATGCATAGTTGATATGAAACCACTTGTAACCTGAGCCAGAGTTCTGCATTACCTTTCTGCTTCAGCTACAGTTATAGTGTGTAAAAGATGTGCAATGCTACACACAGAATTGGAAATAAGGTTGAAACTTTGAGATCATGCATCTTATTATTATTACTATTATTGTGGGATAGATAAACAGACACATAAATAACATCACACAACCTTTAAATGTACAGAAAATACCTTTATGTGCACAGGAAAAACGTACAAGACTGCTCCCACCGAGTATCAAAGTTAGCAAAGAACTGACTTACTAGGTCACAGCCGAGATAAAATTCGTGTCAGAGAGGTTGTGTATACTTGTGGGTAGTTTCACAACACACAAAATGCATCACTGCCATACAACCAACCCCCTACCCCTCCCCTCCTGCCCCCTGTACTGTGGGGCATCTGGGGTGTCTCGATATTTGAACTTTATTTATCGAGTGTCTCTCGTGTGAGCCGGGTGCCGTGGTGGCAGCAGAGCTGTCAGCTGTGGCACTGGGGTATCTGCAGGTTATGAGGTGGGAGTGGTCGGTGTTGGGGAAGTGAGGTCTGCTGGCTGTGATGTGATGTGTCTGGGACAGTTGATGTTAAAACCCACACTTGTTTGACCTATTCAGTTGACACCTCCAGGGCCGTGCCATTGTGTGACCCCTCTATGTAAAACTGAGGAAGAACTGGTTGTATGCTGGCTGGGGTAGATGTCTGACTAAGTTTGTATGCAACATTATGTGGGAACAGCTGTGCAAATCCTTTTGCCAGGTTACTGTAATGAGGAGTGGATGTTGGTGCTTTTGCACTAAATGTAAGAGTTCTGTCAGGGTGGGTAGTGGTGCTGGCACTAAATAGTCCTCTAAATGCACAGAGGCTCTCCACATACCATTTTAGCTACAGAAGCACCAATATTGGATCTGAACACCTTTCAGATGCCCAAGAGGACTAAATGGCTTTAGTAGAAGCAAAGGTGGGGACCATTAGAGTACCAAGAAAGAAATTTCATTCAAGTCAGGATTGTCTTTTTAATTAGTGCAAACACCCTCTGATGTTTATTATCCCGTTTCCATAATGCACCCTTCCTTAAAAGTTTCTCAAGCACAGAAGAAGATAGTATCCTGAAATAAATAAAAGACAGAAACAGCAAAATCTGAGAAAAGATTTGAGTTGATCATGGCACTTTGGAGTGGGAAAGTTCCTTACTGCTTCCATTTTCATTGAATCGGGTTCAGTTCCGTGTGGAGAAATTATATGACTGAGGAATTTAATCTGTGATTTGGCAAAGACTGATTCATTTAGGTTGATCATTATGCCAGCTCTCCTAAAGTCTTCAAGTAATTCGTACAGTACTTCTGAATGTTCTCCCCATGAAGTGGTATGGTTAGAAAAAAAGAGGGTTACATGCTTCAATAATTCTTCAAGCAGAACTTTGTCCACTGCTCTCATACGGACTGCTGTTGAGATTGAAAGACCGAAAGTTATTCCCTTCAACTGGTAGCATCTTCCATTGTGTAAAGTGGCTGTCTACTTCTTGCAGCCTTCATCTAAAAATAGTTGCGAGTAACTTCTTGTTAGATTGAGGCCGATAAACTATTCTACTCCTTTAAACTTTTTGTAATGCCGCCACCACGTTTTGGGCTTTACCTCCAAAACTAGCAGTTCAGCCACAGCAGCGGAATGCACGTCGATCGCAGCATTGAGGGCCATTTAGATGGCACGGGGCAGACTAGGCTAGCTACTGCAATACTGCAACCGCAGTAGTAAACGAGCTTCTCGCAGGGTGAGCCAGCTCGCACTGCACTCTCGAGCCACAGATTTGTGACCACGGCCAGAAACAGTGCGTCAGTACCACGAATGAGCCTCGCACGAGGATAAAATCACAATTCGAGCACAGGGATAAGCAGTCCGTAGCGCCCCGGGAGACGAGAGGTCCCCGCAGGACGACCGAGTGACGGGACAAAATGCGTGACCGTAGGAGTCTGGGGTTCCCACACTATACCTTCTTAGTGCCGAACCCTCCTCCTCGTGCTCAGTGCTTTTATACTGGTGGGCTGACCCACGCCAGACTGCTGCCCTGGGGGTAGTGGGACGAGACCCGGCCAGTACAACCGCCTACCCTTCCGTGCCAGTGCCGAGTGTCATCACTAGCCGGATGGGTACCACCAGCAGAGATGGATATCCCCTACGAGAAATTCGGCAGTCTTTGGCACCACTGGCTCCAATTCTGTGTGGGCGAGTCCCACTTACGGGGCCGCACACTGCCTCGTAAGTAACTGCAGTCGACATTTCTGGAAACTAATGTCACCACACAGTAGCCGTCAGCTCACTGCCACCTCTTGCCACCAACAGGAGCAAGTATACAAACTAAAAGGCATATTACTATAAACAAAACTAGGTCTAGATTGATTCTTCGGTTCGATCCCACAATGCCATGTCTTGTAAGCGATAACATTTCGATCGTCGAAGGATTCAAGTCCGGGTAGCGATGCATTCTCACAGCAAACAATAGAGAGTGTAAACCACCCACTGCCAGCTGCTCCACTTGCAACATCAAGGGAGAAATTAACTCGACAACCACAAAAAAACATAGGTCCACTGAGAATAACAGATTGTGCGGTGCTATTAGTGCCAAGTTTGTTTTCCAGACTAATTATGTGTTTGTAAACTGGTATGCGGTGGCGGCGTTGACGATACACATGTCAACGAGGCATAGTGTTTCAATGCTGTTGCAGATCAAGCTCACAGCAGATTAAGCAGCTGGTAATTGACTACAAGCCGATAGTCATTCTTGCCTGCCTTAGGGAAAAGGAAAACAGGAGAAGCGTACGGCGAGGTGGAATAGTTAATTACCTCATCCTTCAACATATGCTCAATTTTGGCCCGCAGCACTCGCATTTTAGAAGGTGACAACCTATACGGAGCCTTACGCACCGGCATCTGATCGGTAAGAAGAATTTCGTACTCGATCTGATTGGTTACTCCTAATCTGTCCGTAATAACTTGCGGGTACTCAGACAACAGCTCCTTTAACCTTGCTTCTTGGTCGGAAGGGACATGTGATACATCTGGATAATTCTGTGTTACCGCCAAAACAGTACTTCCTCCTCCCCTGCCACACGCATAAAAGGCAATTCTAGTAGTTGGTCGGAATTAAAAATAGAAGGTACCCCTTGAAGGATCGACAATTAGACCAACCCAAAATGAAAGGCGTGCTTAAATTCTCCGCAACCAACAACTGAACAGGCCATGAAAAGGTGCCAATAGACAAACTTGCTGTGCACTTCCCCAGAATAGGCAACATTTCACCATTAGCATTCTGACATCTACTTCCAGTAGAACGCACACTAGACAAACGAACTGTTTTACCAAATTCCAAATACCATGGCTTACTAACGAAAGACCGGGCATTGCCTGTGTCTAATAAGGCACAAATCGGTTCCTGCCCTAATTTCCCACTAATAAAGGGGAGAGAAGGGATCGACCGAGCTCGAATTACACGACAATTTACCGGCCAGTTTCGCTTTCTTTTCCCCCACCTTCTTCCCCCCTTCTCCTGGCGTCATTTTTGATAACGGGGCATGTGAAGAACCGGACAGGACCGGACCAAATGATCTGGGGATCCGCAATGATAACATTCGCGTCGGTTGGTGACATTCCGCGGAACAACGGTTGGCAGTGCTTCCGAAGGCATAGTATTATGAGAACGCTGCTGGGTAACTTCCGGAAATTGGCGGACATCTAATTTGTCAACAACCGCCAACAACTCGGCATACGTTCGTGGTCTCTCAACAAAGATAAATTTTCCCTTCTCTGATGCAGAAAGATCAACAAGGATATGGGTGACACAATCGCTTTCTGAAATTTGTATGTCGAGAACTCCTACCGCAGGCCTAACACGTTCCACAAATTGCATTAGTGGTTCCCTATCTCCTTACACCCGCCAAAATTGTTCCTGATCCAACGCTCTACGCGCGCGGTCAGTGAGCTTAATATTCAGGTGCATGAGCGAACCGCCTTCTTGCAACATTTCGGTTATTATCAAATTTAAACTGCCGTGGGCCATTGAATACAACGCCGTCAATACCGTAGCATGTGGGTGAGATAGAGCCTCCATATGTCGCCATAAATGAATAATTAATTCCAACAGCTTGATAACTTGATCTACCGACTCAATAATAATGTCAGTGATATCATGCAACACTCTCAATAAAGGGTGGGGCAATCTCGCAAAGGAATTAGACTGTTGTAATTCGACTCGCTGGGACGCACACTTCCTTACATCATGACGATCCTCAAGATCGATATTACTCTCCTCTGCCCCCCAAGGCAAGCGTCAGGAGGTGCGAATTCAGGCCCTCCATCCCTGCCAAGGCCTGATTAAAAGCAGCTCTATGCGCGTCTTGGACCCCAATTGATTTTAAATCTAACAGCCAATTGAGCTTGTGCCCGACAAAGCTGTTTTAACGTGGGAGGAGCACGCTCAAAGACTGACATGGTAGCACTCCAAGTAGCTATAAATGTGGAAACTGATGACATCCACTTACCCTGATCCGGGAAAAGATCTGGAGGCAACGTTACCGGAGCCGTGCAATCGACACATTCACCGTACTGTCAACACTTTGACTTCTGATTCTAAGCTCATATTGCAGCTGGGGTTTCATAAGTAAGTCTAAACCTGGTACTGATCGTGCCATGATCATTCGGTGTTCCTGTATAAACACAAAGGAAACTATAAGCAAAAAACGTTCTCAATAAGCAAGAGCATAAAAATACAAAAAAATATCACATTCATACTCCACCTACACAAATTTAGGCACCCAAGGTCCGGGAAGGAAGGTGTGCTGCTACCACTGATGTGGGTTACCAACACAAGTACAAGGATAACGTACCAATAGGGACAAGAAAGGAGGCATGAAGGGCGCCAAAAACAGAAATAACAGTCATCCATTTATAGCACCCTTTACCCACGCACATCATGATATATGGGACATTATAATTGCCATACTCAAACTCCATTGTGTGTACCCTTCATGATACATATTGTTTGTCATAATAGATTTAAGAAATTACAATGGCACATCAACTCCGCTATGACAAACAGTGTGCATAATGAAGACCGCATAATGTTACCAATGTAAGAACTTAAAATAATACTAGCATAAAATTAACTAAAAAGCCTAGAAGGAAATGTTTATGAGAAGAACACAATGGGGCCGCAAGGGAGGAGGCAACACAATACTTAACTCAGGTGCACCAAAACAAACAACGGACACCAGGCTGCACCAACAACGTACATGTAAGACACGCAACTACTCTCTCCCTTGCGGTTCCAGCCGTTCCACCCAAGTAATAGCTACCTGAAACATTTTAATACTTGGAACAGTACATGAGTGATCAGCAAATTAAAAAGAAAACAATGTTTTTGTTGTTGTCTTCAGTCCTGAGACTGGTTTGATGCAGCTCTCCATGCTACTCTATCCTGTGCAAGATTCTTCATCTCCCAGTACCTACTACAGCCTAAATCCTTCTGAATCTGCTTAGTGTATTCATCTCTTGGTCTCCCTCTGCGGTTTTTACTCTCCACGCTGCCCTCCAATGCCAAATTTGTCATCCCTTGATGCCTCAGAACATGTCCTACCAACCAATCCCTTCTTCTAGTCAAGTTGTGCCACAAACTCCTCTTCTCTCCAATTCTATTCAATACTTCCTCATTAGTTATGTGATCTACCCATCTAATATTCAGCATTCTTCTGTAGCACCATATTTCGAAAGCTCCTGTTCTCTTCTTGTCCAAACTATTTATCGCCCATGTTTCACTTCCATACATGGCTACACTCCATACAAATACTTTCAGAAATGACTTCCTGACACTTAAATCTATACTCGATGTTAACAAATTTCTCTCCTTCAGAAACACTTTCCTTGCCATTGGCAGTCTACATTTTATATCCTCTCTACTTCAACCATCATCAGTTATTTTGCTTACCAAATAGCAAAACTCCTTTACTGCTTTAAGTGTCTCATTTCCTAATCTAATTCCCACAGCATCACCCGACTTAATTCGACTACATTCCATTATCCTCGTTTTGCTTTTGTTGATGTTCATGTTATATTCTCCTTTCATGACACTGTTCATTTCGTTCAACTGTTCTTCCAAGTCCTTTGCTGTCTCTGACAGAATTACAATGTCATCGGCACACCTCAACGTTTATCTTCCTTCTGCATGGATTTTAATACCTACTCCAAATTTTTTCTTTTGATTCCTTTACTCCTTGCTCAATATACAGATTGAATAACATCGGGGAGAGGCTACAACCCTGTCTCATTCCCTTCCCGACCGCTGCTTCCCTTTCATGCCCTTCAACTCTTATAACTGCCATCTGGTTTCTGTACAAATTGTAAATAGCCTTTCGCTCCCTGTATTTTACCCCTGCCACCTTCAGAATTTGAAACAGAGTATTCCAGTCAACATTGTCAAAAGCTTTCTCTAAGTCCACAAATGCTAGAAACATAGGTTTGCCTTTCCTTAATCTATTTTCTAAGATAAGTCGTAGGGTCAGTATTGCCTCACGTGTTCCAACATTTCTGCAGAATCCAAACTGATCTTCCCCGCGGTCGGCTTCTACCAGTTTTTCCATTCGTCTGTAAAGAATTCGCGTCTGTATTTTGAAGTTGTGACTTATTAAACTGATAGATGTGAAAATTATCGAACTGTCAGCACCTGCTTTATTTAGGATTGGAATTATTATATTCTTCTTGAAGTCTGAGGGTATTGTGCCTGTCTCATACATCTTGCTCACTAGATGGTAGAGTTTTGTCAGGACTGGCTCTCCCAAGGCCATCAGTAGTTTTAATGGAATGTTGTCTACTTGTTTCGACTCAGGTCTTTCAGTGCTCTGTCAAACTCTTCATGCAGTATCATATCTCCCATTGCATCTTCATCTACATCCTCTTCCAATTCCATAATATTGTCCTCACGTACATCGCCCTTGTATAGACCCTCTATATACTCCTTCCATCTTTCTGCTTTCCCTTCTTTGCCTAAAACTGGGTTTTCATCTGAGCTCTTGATATTCATACAAGTGGTTCTCTTTTCTCCAAAGGTCTCTTTAATTTTTCTGTAGGCAGTATCTATCTTACTCCTAGTGAGCTAAGCCTCTACATCCTTACATTTGTCCTCTAGCCATCCGTGCTTAGCCATATTGCACTTCCTGTCAATCTCATTTTTGAGACGTTTGTATTCCTTTTTGCCTGCTTCAGTAACTGCGTTTTTATATTTTCACCTTTCATCAATTAAATTCAATATTTCTTCTGTTACTCAAGGATTTCTACTAGCCCTTGTCTTTTTACCCACTTGATCCTCTGCTGCCTTCACTACTTCATCCCTCACAGCTACCCATTCTTCTTATACTGTACTTCTTTTCCTCATTCCTGTCAAATGTTCCCTAATGCTCTCTCTGAAACTCTGTACAATCTCTGGTTTAGTCAGTTTATCCAGGTCCCATCTCCTGAAATTCCCACCTTTTTGCAGTTATTCAGCTTTAATCTACAGTTCATAACCAATAGATTGTGGTCAGAGTCCACATCTGCCCCTGGAAATTTCTTACAATTTAAAACTTGGTTCCTAAATCTCTATCTTACCATTATATAATCTATCTGATACCTTCTAGTATCTCTGGGATTCTTCCATGTATACAACCTTCTATTATGAATCCTGAACCAAGTGATAGCTATGATTAAATTATGCTCTGTGCAAAATTCTACCAGATGGCTTCCTCTTTCAATTCTCTCTCCCAATCCATATTCACCCACTATGTTTCCTTCTCTCCCTTTTCCTACTCTCAAATTCCAGTCACCCATGACTATTAAATTTTCGTCTCCCTTTACTACCCGAATAATTTCTTTTATCTCATCATACATTTCATCTATTATTCATCATCTGCAGAGCTAGTTGGCATATAAACTTGTACTACTGTAGTAGGCATGGGCTTCGCGTCCTTCTTGGCCACAATAATGCGTTCACTATGCAGTTTGTAGTACCTTACCCGCACTCCTATTTTTTTATTCATTACTAAACCTACTCCTGCATTACCCCTATTTGATTTTGTATTTATAACCCTGTATTCACCTGACCAAAAGTCTTGTTCCTCCTGCCACTGAACTTCACTAATTCCCACTATATACAACTTTAACCTATCCATTTCCTGTTTTAAATTTTCTAACCTACCTGCCCGATTAAGGGATCTGACATTCCACGCTCCAATCAGTAGAACGCCAGTTTTCTTTCTCCTGATGTCTTCTTGAGAAGTCCCTGACCGGAGATCCAAATGAGGGACTATATTACCTCCGGAATATTTTACCCAAGAGGATGCCATCATCATTTAATCATACAGTAAAGCTGCATGCCCTCGGAAAAAATTACGGCTGTAGTTTCCCCTTGCTTTCAGCTGTTCACAGTACCAGCAGAGCAAGGCCGTTTTGGATAATATTACAAGGCCAGATCAGTCAATCACCCAGACTGTTGCCCCTGCAACTACTGAAAAGGATGCTGCCCCTCTTCAGGAACCACATGTTTGTCAGGCCTCACAACAGATACCTTTCTGTTGTGGTTGCACCTATGGTACGGCAATCTGTATCACTGAGGCATGCAAGCCTCCCCACCAACGGCAAGGTCTTTGGTTCATGGGGGTTGGGAAAAAAAAAAAAACAATAACACGACATAAAAATACAATAATTTAAGAAAAAGAGCGTAAGGTCTTTCGGTAATTAACAGATTACGAAGCAGGTAAAGGGCCATGTGCCACTATTAAATCTTCCATAATTACACTACTAAATTTCTCAGTACCCAAGTTGCAATTAACAGAATGGGAATTAAAGCATTTAAGTGATAATGTTACTTCAAAATAATAATAAAATCATTTCATACAGCAGAGGACCAAGAATGGCCCGATCAGTACTCCCCAGTGAAGCAGTTCACACAAATAGTACTCCACGGCTCCAAGCTCACAGCCCCATACAAACTGCAACACAATCATAGCGACCAAGGGTTCTACCAGAACCACCAGGCAGTGAGCCAAAATAGTACTAAGCCCAAACAAGGACTGACTTTTAAAATAACGAGACCTAGCCTGGGCCAGACAACAGACCAAATGCCGGGAAATCCATAAGAAACCTCAGCCAACTTAATATCAAAACAACAATTTATGAACAATATGCAAAACACAAGACCTCTCAGTCCAAAGGCTTCCGTTTCGTCGCGAAGATGGCTCCGACCTGCCTGCTGAGGTACCAAGTGTCGTACGGAGTGCCGAATCGAGCTTAACCTTCGTTAACAGAAAGTGGAAGCACCACAAGACAAATAAACTCCAATCAAACTGCGCAAGGCAAACTCTAAAGATTTGATTTATCTTCAAGTGCATAGTTTCGAGTGGCAAACATAAAGCACCCAGACTAACGTGCCGCCAAATGACGCACTTCCATCACCAGCAGCTAGTAGAGTATGGACAGCAGCGCACCCCATCAATATACATCCGTGGGATGGTAAATGAGGATAGTAATCCCAGCTATGGAGAGACAGGAGGACAAAATGACATCCCGCCACACACGGAATGTATTTCAAAGTCAGGCTCGACAGACTACAACAGGCGAGATTTTGCTCCCCTAGCGAATCAGATTAAAATGCACACCACGCCGCTGTCCACACTATTAACCGTAAAATCACGGTCCGGTCTTCCCATCAGGCCCCACTCGGCGTCCTGGCACAAACAACCACTGCCGAGCAGAACTGTCTCCACGCCAAGGCAGCCACCTCTCTCCTCCTCACACACCTCCAGCTAAGCTCCGGCCAGCGATCACACACGGAAACAACCGCCTAATGCCGAAGCGCCGTCTGAGTGAAAACTCAGCACTAAGATTGATACGGACTTGGAAATAAGCGAGCACCAATCAAGTATGGTATTGGTAGGCCATCAAAGGTGCAGACCCACTGCAGTCCTTGTAGAGATGGCCAGCAGCCGTCTGTTGTAGCTGTGCAGGTGCACAATTACCATTGAAGAGTCTTGCGGAAAATATAGCAATTCCATAAACCACTACTTATGTACTAACAAAGTTTTTGGAATTGTCCTTAGAACCAGCAATGCTGTTAACCAGTCCCTTGCTGAATTATTAACACACGTGCAAACACTAACAGTACCAACTTCTCACATATTGTGCATATACTATGAACAACAGAAATGTGTGCACTGAAATGAATGCTTACAAGTTACTTAATTTGGTGAACTGGTGTCAATTACAATTTTATAACATCAGAATACAATTACAAAGGTACAGAAAATATCATTAAAAATATCATAATACATATAACATCTGTAGTAATACAGGCATTATAAAAGAATAGAAATAAACATACTTATCAGTGTTACAGGAATTATGACATAAGTAAATACATAAAAGATCAGAATAGCTTTCGAAAACAACATTCAACCATCTTTACAAAGTAAATAACATATTATTATGCAAATTATATTTGAGGATAACAGTTTTCTACATCATAGTGAATGTAGCTTAGCATTAGAAAAATTCTACAACATAAACCTTGTTAGCTAAATACATAAAGACAGGAAAAACACAAATACCCAAGGGTACACAAACACATAGCGGAATAACACAAAAGGAAAGGACAGGGTTTGATTTCAGTGTAACATCTGGTACTGCAGTCCAAACCAAAACTTCATTCCATAGATTTTTCCTCATATTTCAACTTTTTTTTCACACACAAAAAATATCCTATTAAAGTATTCATTCTGTATTTATATGTTCACATATTTCTTACCTCATAATTTATTTTCCATTATCTTACCTCATGATTTATTTCCAAGAAAATACTACCTAAGCCTGGCAATAGACACTCACATCTGCCATTGCTCCACTTCCTTGCGCCTTCTGCTTCCCTGGTCCAGGTGCGGCAATAGACACTAACATTGGCCACCACACTAATCTTCACTGCTGCCACCCTGGCCCAGGTCCTCGGAATAGGCGCTCACATCGGCTACTGTGCCACCTCCCCACACCGGCTGCCACCCTGGTTTAGGACCCGGCTAGAGAGACTCACATCAGGAAACCACTACACCTCATCATGCCTGCAGCTAACCTGGGCCAGGTCCTGGCAATAGACGCTCACATCACCCACCACACCACCTAATCTTCACTGCTGCCAGCCTGGCCCAGGTAATGGCAAGAGACGTTCACATCGGACACAGCACCACCTCCTCTCACATACTGTCACCCTTGCCAGGTCTTGGCAGTAGACACTTCAACCAGCCACCACTCCACCTCCTATCACCTGCTGCCACCCTGGCCCATATCCTAGTAATAGATGCTCAAATTTGCCTCCACTCCAACTCTTCATGCCTGTTTCCATCCTTTTCCTGACAATAGACGATCATATCAACCACTGTGCCACCTCCTCATGTATGCTGCCACCTTGGCCCAGGTTCTGGCAATAGAGGCTTACATCGGCCTCTACATCACCTCCTCGTACCTGCTGCCACACTGCCCCAAATACTATTAATAGACGCTAACATTGGTCACCGCACCACCTCCTCCCGTCAGCTGCCACCCTGGCCAAGGGCATGGCGATAGACTCACACATCGCCAACCACGGAACCTCCTAGCACCTCCTGCCACCCTGGCACAGGTCCTGCCGATAGACACTCACATCGGCCACCACTCCACTGCATCGCTCCTGCTGCCACACTGGCCCGGGTCCCGGCACTAGATGCTCATATCAGCCACTGCTACATCTCATTGTGCCTGCTTCCTTCTTGGCACCGAGTCCTTGAAATAGATGCTCACAACAGCCACCGTGCCGCCTCCTCGTGCCTTCTGCTGCCCTGGCCAAGATCCTGGCAATAGACGCTGACATTGGCCACTGCTCCACCTTCTAGTATGATAAAAAAATTAGGTGAAATATATTTCAATTCTTTCAATTTAAGTCTGTGTTTCATACTAGAGTGTCGCATTCCCAGTTTGCCACAGCTTCGCCACAGGAGACACGAAAGTAGTCGAAGACGTCCGCCTTCTGGTCGGCTCCTGATCGTTGTCAGAAGGAGGCTAGTTTTTGATTACGCAAAGACTTCTATTATTTGGAAAAGAAAAACCCGGATTTCTTTACATAATCAGTATGAATTTTATAATTAGTTAAGGGACTTTTAGCAATGAACAGTAAAAAAATTGCATTTGCAAATGAAATCATTAATAAATGGGGCAGCTATGAGTTGTATAGAAGACAAGGAGAGGCCATGTGTCTACAACCAGGATGCCGCAGTATTCTCTGCTGTAGTAAAGGCTGCTTGACATTTATAAAAATAATATGGCATGGAGGTTAAAAAAGTATAAAGGAAAAGAACAGAATAAGAAATCTGGTAAATACTAAATATATTCAAACAAATCTCACTAGCAAATTAGGGCTTATTTATAAACATTATAACTTACGTAAGTACTTTTCTAAGTGTATGGTGCGATCAGATTTCAGCCTGCCCTGTGCTGTCTCCTCGGTTTACATTTTTGTCACAAATTACAGTCATTACTTTTCTCCTTCGTTAAAGACAATTCTTGCACTGTTCAACACCTTCATAACAATAACTTGCCGATTTACAGTTTCGAACATAAATTACTTGAATTTTATTAATTAATAATGTTGTCTGCACACAGGCAAGACTGCTCACTTTTCTAGCTTAAAGTCGACCTTCTTTAAGTTTTCACTTTACAAGCAGAAGTACATTAAAATCTGAAGAGCTATAAAAGTTTTAACTGTCATCTTTTATTTAGATCGAAGCGGAACGTCAGTTCAGCTTCTGTTAAAATGTTTCTTTGACTGCGCAATCGATGTATTTGCGTCCGCGCTAGATGCGCATCTTTACAGTTACGTAAATTATATAAAACAAATGTCTTTCAAAGAATAGGTCTCATCTCATAAGTTGATCATTTAATATACAGATAGGTGAATGCCTTTCCAAGGGTACTCACAGCTTTCATACTACGGAAATCCCAATAATATTACAACCTCACCACACCTGCTGCCACCCTGGACCAGGCCCTGGCAATTGACGTTCACATCGGCAGATCTGCCACCTCCACAAACCTGCTGCCACCCTGCCCATGTCCCTGGACACAGACGTTCACATCTGCCACCTTGCCTCCTCCCCAAACCTGCTGCTTCCATATCCCAGGTCTGGGAAACGGATGCTCACATCAGACAACGCTCACAGAAGCCACCACTCCAGCTAATAATGACTGCTGCGACCCTGGCCAAGGTAATGGCAAAAGATCATCACATCGGACACAGCGCCAGCTCCTCACAAATGCTGTTGCCCTATCCCAGGTCTTGGCAGTATACACTTAAATCAGCCACAGCTCCACCTTCTCTCACCTGCTGCCACCCTGGCCTATGTCCTGGCATAGACGCTCAAATTGGCTTCCACTCCAACTCTTCGTGCCTGTTACCACCCTGGCCCAGGTCCTGGCTATAGACGATCATATCAACCACTGAGATACCTCCTCACGCATGCTGCCACCTTGGCCCAGTTTCTGGCAATAGACTACCACATCAGCCACTGCGCCAACTCCCCACAACAGCTGTCTCCAGGGCCCAGGCCTTGGCAATTGTCGCTCACATCTTCAATCACGCAACCTCCCCACACCTGCTGTTGCCCTGCCCCAGGTTCTAGCAAGAAGCACTCACATCGGCTACTCCTTCACCGTGTCGCTCCTGCTGCCACACTGGCCCAGGTCCTGGCAATAGATACTCACATCGGCCTCCACTCTAACTCCTCGTGCCTGATGCTACCCTGGCCCTGATCCTGGCAGTAGACACTCACATCAGTCACCCCTCGACCTCCCGACACCTGCTGCCTCCGTGGCCCAGGTCCTGACAAAAGATGCTCACATCAGCCACTGCTTCAACTCTTCGAGCCTGCTGCCACCCGGGCCCAGGTTCTGGCAATAGATGATCAAACCAACCACTGTGCCACCTCATTGCGCATGCTGCCACCCTGCCCAGGTCCTCGCAATAGACACTCACATCAGAAACCGCTACACATCATTTCGCTTACTGCTACCCTGGCAATAGACCCTCACATTGGCCACTGTCCCACCTCCACACAACTTGAAACATACCCTTTGAAAAATTAATGAATTACTGTGCTGATAAACTTCTATGTTATTTGAGTATCAAACAGCTGAGCAAAACTGAACATACTCAGTCATTGCTATCTTTACTTAAGATGATCAACACTAAACTACACACAATATTTTTAGCGCAACGCAATCTGACTTTCAAAAATCCCTACAAAAGAATGGCCCTGACTATCAATAACCTATACCTTTCAGGATTCACTTACATTACAAAAATCTTCGTTACTCAAACTACTGCAGTACAGCGAGCGCCACTACTGCCAGCTAAATAAAAGGTTCTAGCTACTGAAGGCACTAACTACTGATAGGCATAGTCAGCAAATGAAAGATTTTGATAGAGAACAATCAATGTATTTACCTTAATAATGTTCAAAAGTCATAATATATAGATCAGTTCATGTTATAAAGTATTACAAATTTACTCTTTCTGCCGGACACACGTCCAGATCGTCCGTTCTTAAAATTACGTCATCTCTATCCCCACATCCACCACAGCTGGCGGCTCACCTCCAACTGCGCAACACTACATACTGTTCACATTCTGCTGCCCAACACTACAACTGCAAATATTCCAACAATAGTAACCAGCCACAGGCTGCACACAGCACAGTCAGTCAGAGCGCTATGTGGTGTTACCAACATAAAAACCTAAACAGCCTACTTACATAGCCCCCATGCTCCCACCAAAAATTTTACAATTTGTTTTGTGCAGTGGCCAATAATGGTTGGAAAACATTTTTCATAATTACAATAACAAGGATATGGAATGCACACACTTATTGATGCACTGTTGGTCAAAAGCAAAAATTGTGCTCATAAAGACAGTCCTGATCATTCATCACATTAGTAATTACAGTTTTCTTTTTTTTCTCAAAGTCTGAGCAGTAAAGGATAATGCATACGGAAGTAATGGATTTCCATGCAGTCTGGAAGAAATGGTGTTGTCCTTCCAACAGAAAGACAGTGCTGACTCTTGACATGCAGACAGGTAATGGGCCACAGCAGAGCAAACCCACAACAGACTCATTCGAATTTTTGAAAAATATTGGTAGGTATGTCATCACAGAGCAGACCCACTGTAGTCGTGGTAGAGAGTATGGTATTGGTGGGCCATCAAAGGTGCAGATCCACTGCAGTCCTTGTAGAGACCAATTTTGATGGTGATTGTGAAACTGCACACCCGCAACAGAGTCTTGCGGGCAATATAGCACTTCCATAAACCACTACTTATGCACTAACAAAGTTTTTGGAATTGTCCTTAGAACCAGCAATGCTGTTAACAAGTCCCTTGCTGAATTATTAACATATGTGCAAACCCGAACAGTACCAACTTCTCACATATTGAGCATATACTATGACCAACAGAAATGTGTGCACTGAAATGAATGCATACAGTTTACTTAATTTGATGAACTCGTGTCAATTACAAGTTTATAACATGAGAATACAATTACAAAGGTACAGAAAACATCATTAAAAACATAATAATACATATTACATTTGTAGTAATACAGGCTTTACAAAAGAATAGAAATAAACATACTTATCAGTGTTACAGGAATTATCACATAAGTAAGTACATAAAAGATCAGATTAGCTTTCGAAAATAATGTCTAACCATCTTTACAAAGTAAATAACATATTATTAATGCAAATTATATTTGAGGATAACAGTATTCCTCACCATTATGAATGTAGCTTAGCATTAGAAAAATTCTACAACATAAACCTTGTTAGCTAAATACATAAAGACAGGAAAAACACAAATACCCAAGGGTACACAAACACATAGTGGAATAACACAAAAGGACAGGACAGAGTTAGTTTTCAGTGTAACATCTGGTACTCCAATCCAAACCAAAACTCCATTCCATAGATTTTTCCTCATATTTCAACATTTGTTCACACACAAAAAAATCCTATTAAAAGCGTGCTTTCTGTATTTATATTTCACATATTTCTTACCTCATAATTTATTTTCCATTATCTTACCTCATCATTTGTTTCCAAGAGAATCCTACCTAAGCCTGGCAATAGACACTCACATCTGCCACTCCTCCACCTCCTCGTGCATTCGGATACCCTGGCCCAGGTCCTGGCAATAGAGACTCACATCAGCCACTGCTCCACCTCATTGCCCTTGCTGCCACACTGGTCCAGGTCCTGGCAATACACGCTCACATTGGCCACTGCTCCACCTGCTTTTGCAAGCTGCCACCCTAACCCAGGTCCTGGCAGTGGATGATCTCATCAGCCACCACAACACCTCTTCACATCTGCTGCCACCTCGGACCAGGACCTCGGCGATTGACGCTCACATCCGCCACCACGACACCTCCTCACACCTGCTGCCACCCTGGCCTAGATCCTGGCACTAGATGCTCACGTCAGCCACTGCTCCATCTCGTTGTGCCCGCTGCCGTCCTGGCCCCGAGTCCTGGCAATAGATGCTCACAACGGCCACTGTGCCACCTCCACACTACTTGAAACATATCCTTTGAAAATCAAATAACATAGTATTTTAGCAGCACACTAATTCATTTATTTTTCAAACAGCTGAGCAAAACTGAACGTACTCTGTCATTACTCTCTTTACTTATTCTGATCATCATTAAACTGACACACAATATTTTTAGCGCAACGCAATCTGACTTTCAAAAACCCCTACAAAAGAATGGCCCTGACTAACAATAACCTATAGCTCTCATGAAAGATGATGTGACTTACCAAACGAAAGCGCTGGCAGGTCGATAGACACACAAACAAACACAAACATACACACAAAATTCAAGCTTTCGCAACAAACTGTTGCCTCATCAGGAAAGAGGGAAGGAGAGGGAAAGACGAAAGGATGTGGGTTTTAAGGGAGAGGGTAAGGAGTCATTCCAATCCCGGGAGCGGAAAGACTTACCTTAGGGGGAAAAAAGGACGGGTATACACTCGCACACACACACATATCCATCCACACACATACAGACACAAGCAGACATATTTAAAGTATTTAAATATGTCTGCTTGTGTCTGTATGTGTGTGGATGGATATGTGTGTGTGTGCGAGTGTATACCCGTCCTTTTTTCCCCCTAAGGTAAGTCTTTCCGCTCCCAGGATTGGAATGACTCCTTACCCTCTCCCTTAAAACCCACTTCCTTTCGTCTTTCCCTCTCCTTCCCTCTTTCCTGATGAGGCAACAGTTTGTTGCGAAAGCTTGAATTTTGTGTGTATGTATATGTCTGTTTGTGTTTCTATCGACCTGTCAGCGCTTTCGTATGGTAAGTCACATCATCTTTGTTTTTAAATATATTTTTCCCGCGTGGAATGTTTCTGCTGTGGTTCCATCTGCTGTGGTTGTTCTGAAAATCAACATAAAATTCTACACACAACCTTGTACAGATAACCTTGTAGGTGGGGCAACCACATACATTCACCTGAAAATGTGGCTCTCAGTGCCACGAAACCGGCAGTGATCTAATAATAAAGGACTAAATACAGTTGAAGTAGTTATTAATACCCAATGTATCCGAGACAAAAAATTTTCTGTTATCTTTTTATAGCAAAATTATTTGGGTAAGATTAGTACTGTTTCATTGTTTTGGAAAGCACACTTACAAGTATTCTACTGTGCCCTACGGCCAGTGCGATTACTGCTTGCTTTTGTCTACACGTGTCTTTTCTATATTTTGGATATGAGTAAGTATGTGTTCTGTTGAATATTACCTCTCCTGAATCCAGCTGTTTCTTTGTTTCAGAATCCATGTTAAGCAAGCATGTCATTGTGCAGTTTGTTGTTGTTGGTTGTTTTTTGGGGAAGGAGACCAGACAGCGAGGTCATCGGTCTCATCGGATTAGGGAAGGAAGTCGGCCGTGCCTTTTGAAAGGAACCATCCCGGCACTTGCCTGGAGCGATTTAGGGAAATCACGGAAAACCTAAATCAGGATGGCCGGACGCGGGATTGAACCGTCGTCCTCCCGAATGCGAGTCCAGTGTCTAACCACTGCGCCACCTCGCTCGGTCATTGTGCAGTTTCTTAGGATACACTAGTGCACTGATTATGAATGCTTTCATAAACAGTTTATAGTTGTGAGGTGGTTTTATCTTTGTTACATTTGCATCACTATCTTCAGAAAACAACACTCAGTTTCATTTCTCGAGTTGAATCTTCTTTCGGGTGGGACTGTTCACGATCATATTGGGGCAAAATAATCAGAGCACACTGTGCTCGAGGTAAGGGGTCACCGACTAGTTGACAGTTGGATGGCAGATGTTTTCAGAGGCACAAGCTAAGACCAGTAGATAGAATTGCATTTCTGCCTTGTGCTGGAGAAACAAGGTGGAAGTTTACCTCCACAGATTAATACAACTTTACTTCCTCCAACCACCCTTTCATACTCTGATCATACGAGTTAACGCCCATATTATATTGGCATTAGTTATGAGTAGGTCTAAAAGATTTGGGACTGGCGAGCTGTAAAGCAATATTAGGTGGTTTATGCAGGGAGGAGACTATTTCCATCACTATTGTTAGGAGCTAGACACTGAGGTGACAAAAGCTGTGGGATAGCAATATGCACATTGACAGCTGGCAGTTGTATCGTGTACATGAGGTACAAAAGAGCAGTTCATGGTGGTTCTGGCATTTATACTCAAGTGATTCGTGTAAAAAGGTTTCCTAAGTGATTATGGCTGCAGAGCAGGAATTAACAGGCACATTCAAATTTGGAAATCATTGGGACATCTACAGTGTCAAGACTGCGCAGAAAACACCAAATTTTCAGCACTACCTCTCACCACAGACAGTGCAGTGGCCGGCCATCACTTAATGACCGAGAACAGGGGCGTCAGCATCGAGTTATCAGTGCTAATAGACACGCAACACTGCACGAAATAACTGCATATATAAATGTGGGACGTACGCCAAATGTATCTGTTAGGACAATGCGACAAAATTTGGTGTTAACGGGCTACGGCAGCAGATGACCGACACGAGTCCCTTTTTGCTAACTGTGACTGTATCGGTCGGACCCTAGATGACCAGAAAACTGTGGCCCGGTCAGACGAGTCCCAATTTCAGTCGGTAAGACCTGACGGTAGGGTTCGAGTGCGACACAGAGCCCGCGAAGCCGCGGACCCAGACTGTCGACGAGGCACCGTACGAGTAGTTGGTGCCTCCGTACCGGTGTTGGCTGTGTCTACACGGAATGAACTGGGTCCTCTGGTTCAAATGAACCAATCGTCGGTCATTTGCAGCCATTCACAGATTTCCACGTTCCCAAACAAAGGTGGAATTTTTACGGATGACACTGTCCACGTCACCTGGCCACAACTGTTCGTGCCCAGTTCGAAGAACGTTCCGGACAATTCGAGCGAATGATGTAACTGCCCAGATCACCTGGAACGAATCGTGCAGATAATTTGTGGTACATAATTGAGAGGTCAGTTTGTGCACAAAATCCTGTATTGCCAACTCTTTCACTATTATGGGCAGCTGTAGAGGCAGCACAGCTCAATATTTCTGCAGGGAACTTCCGAGAACTTGTCGAGTCCGTGCCCTGTCCAGTTGCTGCACTGTGCCGGGAAAAAGGAGGCCCGATGCGATACTGGGAGCTGTCCCGTGACTTTTGTCACCTCTGTGCGTAACTATATTCGTAAAATCAGCACTTACGTCACTGGTCTGGGAAATAAATCCCTGTACTCGTGTTGGTCTTCAAACGTGAACTTTATTCCTGCACTTGTGGGTAACGTCTCAGATAGTTCTCTATACATCCCCTGTACATATATGAAGTGTGTGTCTGTACTTGGTAGGGTGACGGGAGGCCCAGTGGATATGTTGCTGACCAAAGGAAATTGTTTTATTCAACTTTAACTATACACCACACCATTAACTCAGTGAGGCAAGACACGCCCCCCTCTGTTGACCCCGGCCGGTATTCACTCGAGGCCGGCTGCTCCTGTCTGACGAGGAGACGGTCACGTAGGCAACCCACAGTGTTGACGACAGACTGGACGGTGGACTGCAGCGTCAGTAGACCACAGCTGTGATGTCAGTGCCTCTGCATGTCGAGCTATGACGGCATTCCTGTGGGAAATGGCCTCTCCTCACGACTCGGCCCCTCACACATTTACTGCTGTGGTACGTGGTGACTGCCGTGAGTGGGCTGTGACCCACTGCCTTCTGGCAGGGGTCGAACGGCAGCCGGTTCGGGCTGCAGGTCGGCAGTGCCGAGGCACGAGTCCCGCGAGGAACTCGGTGCTAGTGACAGGTGACCTGACCCGGACTCAAACCCACGGCTGCTGCTGGTAGTGCACAGCCATCTTATCATCTGTCGTGGTCCTGGGTTTGTGGCGATGCTGTCAGAAACCCAAAGTGTCTCTGCCTCGAAATTCAGACTGTGGGACGCATTTGTTGCACCAAAAACTGGCAACCTATCGAGTAGCCCATAACGAGAGTCTCCGCACGATCGGTGGCGTCGACGCGTCCGCTGTTGCTATAACCAGTGCTTTTTTTCTGGAAATAAGTTTGAGGGTACTGTGACATTGGATGTAATGCAGGGAAAATTACTTACTACTGAAGCACTGCTTTTAGCCATAACGTATCGGACTCTTCAGTTGCTTCCAGCTCAAATGAAGCAGGAGATTCCAAGGAACCCCCAAACATACAAGAGAATGTGGTATCGAACACTTCAGTTTATATCACCTCAAATGAAGCACGCAATTCCCATCAACTCCTGAACAATAAAAGAAAATGGTATCGTACACTTCAATTGACCTTTAATACACCTCAGATGAAACATGTGAGTCCAATCGACCCTCCACTCAATGACACCGTATTTCCCACCAAAAACTACACTGGTACCGTTCGTATTGCAATTACCGATGCGAAAAAATGAAATAAAAAATTTATGTCCGTGAAATAAATCTTTGGCACTCTTCCAAGTTGTCAACATCGTAAAAAAATTACTTTGTTGACGAAAAAGTTTTAGGGTACGCATCCCCCAGCGTTCCCCCAGAGAAACAGCACTGGCTATAACGAGTGTGCGGCACACTGCAGCTAGGCAGCCTTCTTCTGCGTGGGTGCTATTCTGACCCACACATCATCAAGCCGCAATTACCAGCCTGTAGCTGCAACTGCAATACTCCACACTGGCTCTGATACCACGTCTCATTAATTTCACTAGAAACTGGGTAGCGGTTGACACCCTCCACGGAGAAGACCCGGCCCATAGTGCCAAGTTCAGACACGATTCTCCAGTGTAACTAGTTCTACCCTTAACGTATATAATAAGTACACGTTACTCAACTGGCTACTCCTAAACACTACAAAATTACTACATTTACCTTAAAAACTAAACAAACTTACATATTCTCTCTTGCTCGGGATCTAACCTGTGGGAACTAGAACTACCCCGGATCGTGCTTCTGAATGGCTCGTCATGTCAAATAAATAAAAACTATGTGGAGCAAAATCAGAGTCACTATGGCACCAGGAATTGCGACAGTCCAGGTAATTGTTACCCGACGTCTGCCATCCTGATATTGTTCCACATGCCCCATTAACTGCTCCACAACCATATGCCCCTGCTGCGTGGCTATCGTCCGACTTATTGCCTAATCGAATCCTTACTTTCCTGAACAATACCTCCGAGCCAACTCTATTCCTTTCACTATTTCCGGGGGCTTGTCTGGTCAGTATAGCTGCAGATGGGTTACACTTAACAGAGATAGTCCTATCATTGTAGCTGGTAAATTCAATATTGGACCCATAATATCGTACATGCTTCTGTTTATCGATAACCAAATGCCTCTTAACTCCGAGTGGCTTGCATCCCGTGAGCTTTCTTTGCCCATAGTATATGACAACATAGTAATGGTTGCTAGCTGCTAAGTACAAACCCACTTTTGTTCCATCACCTCATTCTGGGACAGACAACCCCTGCCTCGCACCTGAACGACTGTAAGATGCACAGGCTTCCACCCATCTGAATATCACGAGTCGGGCGTACGGTTACCACACCACTCTGTCATTGCTGAATCTCGCCTCCAGTCGTCATCACGTGCCAGCCTCCGTCTTCTGCCACTGTAATACCCCTTCCTCTCTCACCTGCACCAACTTCCCAGCTGCCTCTAGCTTCACTGGACAGACGTGCATCGTGCAACGCCTAAACAGCACGCGCTCGTCTGCCACCAGTGCGCTCGCCGACACGCACAACTGCGCACTATCTGTTACCTCCGCAGTTTCTCAAAAAATGGCTCTGAGCACTATAGCACTATGGGACTTGACATCTGAGGTCATCAGTCCTCTAGAACTTAGGTTAGTTAGGTTTAAGTAGTTCTAAGGACATTACACACATCCATGCCCGAGGCAGGATTCGAACCTGCGACTGTAGCGGTCGCGCGGTTCCAGACTGAAGCGCCTAGAACAGCTCGGCCACCACGGCCGGCTCCGCAGTTGCTCCACAGTAGTAGAAAGGCAAGTTCTGGCCGCTCAGCTCTGTCGTTAACTGCACCTTTCCCAATCCCTTCACGTATCGCTGAGGTGACAATGAGACTAGACTTAATTGCCAGTGCCCGATGAATGGCTTCCTGCAATTTCGTCAGCTACAGTCTTTTGTACCAGATATTACCACTGGCGACTGTAACGGTCTTTCCAGTATTATTCTTGCATCCAGTTCTTAAGTCTGTGATTGAACTGCCTCTAAATCCCAGTTCAAAGTGTTAGCTGACGCTGTGGAATAATCTATCACTTCTTTAGTAAGCTGCCGAAGCACGCATGTACTGTTCGACGTACCACTCTCCTAACTCACAATCCGTGTGGAATGCTACTCCACAGCCACCGTCTTCCCTTGTGGCAACTGCTGTTTCGTTCAGATCGCTTATGTTGCTCGTGTCTGCTGTGCCAAATATGTTCTTCAGTTTTATATCTCCAGCGTCTGTCCATCCCCTTTTTACCCTCCTTAACTCGTTTGGCAGTATTCCTGTCACTTTATGCATCTGCTCCTGCAATCGATCATATGCACTGAAAAATTTTCTGTGTTCTTTTGACCACTCCCTAAACACTCTGTTACTACTTACTAACTGCCGAAGACCCAAAAACACCTCCTCCAACCTCCTTATCTCATTCTGCAGCTCCCACACGGTGAATACTAAGCTCAATGGGCAAATGGGTGTCGCTCAACTCCACTGGCGGCTCTCTCGTGACTGAGAGCAGGCTGCCCCATCCCGTGATCAAACAGCGGACCCCATACTGCATTCCATTGCTCTGGGTGTCACAGGTTCGTGGTGGAGGCTGTGATATGGAGACGAGAATGTTTTACTACACGAATGGCTGGGTACTTATGTGCTCTAGACTACATTCATTCAGGGCTTAAGGCACATTCTCTAAACACTTCTGTGTTGGCAGGTGAGGAAAGGCTCCTGTCCTTCTGTTAGCGTATTGCAGCGTCGCCTGTTCAAAAATGGTTCAAATGGCTCTGAGCACTATGGGACTCAACTGCTGAGGTCATTAGTCCCCTAGAACTTAGAACTAGTTAAACCTAACTAACCTAAGGACATCACAAACATCCATGCCCGAGGCAGGATTCGAACCTGCGACCGTAGCGGTCGTGCGGTTCCAGACTGTAGCGCCTTTAACCGCTCGGCCACTCTGGCCGGCTATCCCCTGTCAGTCCTACTCTGTACAGATCCCACATACTTGAGCAATATGCTAGGATGGGTCGCACTAGTTATTTACAATCACCTTTGACAACCAATTGCATTTTCCTAGTATTCTACAATTAAGTGGAAGTTAAGCATCTATGTGATCAAATGGTTTAAATGGCTCTGAGCACTATGGGACTGAAGTTCTGACGTCATCAGTCCCCTAGAACTTGTTGTTGTTGTGGTCTTCAGCCCTGAGACTGCTTTGATGCAGCTCTCCATGCTACTCTATCATGTGCAAGCTTTTTCATCTCCCAGTACCTACTGCAGCCTACATCCTTCTGAATCTGCTTAGTGTATTCATCTCTTGGTCTCCCTCTACGATTTTTACCCTCCACGCTGCCCTCCAGTACTAAATTGGTGATCCCTTGATGCCTCAGAACATGTCTACCAACCGATCCCTTCTTCTAGTCAGGTTGTGCCACAAAGTCCTCTTCTCCCCAATTCTATTCGATGTCTCCTCATTAGTTATGTGATCTACCCATCTAATCTACCCTATAACTTAGGTTAGTTAGGTTTAAGCAGTTCTAAGGACATCACACGCATCCATGCCTGAGGCAGGATTCGAACCTGCGACCGCTATGTGATCAATCCACTTCATATACCTATGCAGTGTTACACGCAGGTATTTCTTTGAGTTCACAAATCCCAACTGTGACTCGCTGATATGTTCATAGAATATTATGTTTTTCGTTTTGTGACGTTGACAGTTTTACACTTCTGAACGCTTAAAGCAAATTTTATCAAGGTATGACTGAATATGAGTATAGCTTCTACATCTACATCTACATCTACATCGATACTCCAGAAGCCACCATGCGGCGCCTGGTGGAGGGTGTCCTGTACCAGTGCTTGTCATTTCGTTTCCTGTTCCAGTCGCAAATAGAGCGACGGAAGAACGACTGTCTGTACCCCTCCGTATGAGCCCTAATTTCTCGATTCTTATCTTCGTGGCCCTTACGTGCAATTTTACAGGTGGCAGTAGACTCGTTCGGCTGTCAGCTTCCAATGCCGGTTTTCTAAATTTTGTCAGTAGCATTTGTCGAAAAGTACGTTGCCTTCCCTCCAGGGAGCCCCATTTGAGTTCCCGAAGAATCTTCGTAGCACTTTTGTGCTGTTCGAACCTACTGGTACCAAATCTAGTAGCCCGCCTCTGAATTTCTCCGACGTCTTCCTTCAATCCGACCTTGTACGGATCCCAAACACTCGAGCACTACTCAAGAACAGGTCGCACCAGCGTCCTATATGCGGTCTCTACAGGTGAACCTTTCCTAAAATTCTCACACTAAACCAGAATCGACCATTCGCCTCCCCTACGACAGCTCTCAGATGCTCGTTCCACCTCATAGCACTTTGCAACCCTACGCCCAGACATTTAAACGACTTGACGGTTTTATTTTCATTTTTTATTTATCCAAGCAGGTCACTAGTAGTACTATATCCTAACATTACAGGTTTGATCTTCCTATTCATCTGCATTAACTTACACTTTTCCACATTGAGGGCTAGCTGGCATTCATCACACCAACTGGAAATTCTAAGTCGTCTCGTATCTTTCTACAGTCAGTCAACTTCGACACCTTACCGTACACCATGACATCATCAGCAAACAACAGTAGATTGCTGCCCACACTGTCCACCAAATTACTTATGTATATAGAAAACTTTCCCCTGGGGCACTCCTGATGATACCCTTGTCTCTGGTGAACACTCGCCGTTGAGGACAACATTCTGGTTTCTATTATTTAAGAATTCTTCGAGCCACTCACGTATCTGTGAACTTATTCCACATGCTTGTACCTCCATTAACATCATGCAATGGGGCGCCAAGCCAAACGCCTTCTAGAAATCTAGAAATATGGAATCTGCCTATTGTCCTTCAGCCATAGTTTCTAGTATATCATGTGAGAAAAGGGCAAGCTGAGTTTTTCAGCAGTGATGCTTTATAAAACCGTGCTGATTCGTGCACATAAGCTTCTCAGTATCAAGAAAGTTTATTATATTCGAGCTGAGAATGTGTTCAAGGATTCTGCAGCAAAAAGAAGTTGGGGATACTGGTCTGTAATTTTGTGGGTCCATCCTTTTACCTTTCTTATATACTGGAGTCGCCTGCGCTTTTTTCCAGCAGCTTGGGACTTTGTGCTGCGCAAGAGATTCACGATAAATTCAAGGTAGATAAGGAGTCAATGCCGTAAAATCGAACTGGGATTCCATGTTGACCTGAGGATTTATTTACTTTCAAATCTGTCAGTTGTTTTTCTCCGCCAGGTATGCTTAGTGGGCTGGGCTAGCACCTGGATGGGTGACCATCCAGTCCACTGAGTGCTATTGGCAAATGGGGTGCACTCAGCCCTTGTGAGTCAAACTAAGGAGCTACATGATTGAGAAGTAGCGGCTCTGGCCCATAATTGACATACAGCTGGGAGAGCGGTGAGCTCACCACATGCCCCCCCCCCCCCCCACTCATATCCGCATCCAATGACGTCTGTGGGCTGAGGATGACACAGTGGTCGGTCGGTAGCATTAGGCCTTCATGGCTTGTTCGAGCAAACTTTAGTTTTAGTTTTTTAGGTATGCTTACTACTATGTCGTCCATACAGGAGTCTGTCCCATGGCCAAATGACACTATGTTTGTATGATTCTCCTGTGTGAACGATTACTTGAAAGAGAAATTTAAAACTTCAGCTTCTGTTTTGCTATTTTTAACTGCCGCACCAGACTGGTCAACAAGAGACTGAATGGAAACCTTACACCCGCTTAGCGATTTTACATAGGACCATAATTTTCTTGGGTTCTCTGCCAGATCTTTTGCTACATAAGAGTACGAGGTGGTGGACATCTCTTCCGAACAGCACGTTGTAAGCATCCCAGTTCCTCAATAATGTTCATGTCTGGGGAGTTTGGTGGCCATCAGAAGTGTTTAAACTCAGAAGAGTGTTCATGGAGCCACTCTGTAGCAATTCTGGATCTGTGATCGCATTGTCCTGTTGGAATTGCCCCGAGTCCATTGGCACGCACAATGGACGTGAATTGACGCACGTGATCAGACAAGATGCTTATGTACGTGCCATCTGTCACAGTCACATCTAGACGTACCAGGGGTCTTATATCACTCCAACTGCACATGCCCCACACTCTTACAGAGCCTCCACCAGCGTGAACAGTCCCCTGCTGACATGCATGGTCCACTGATTCATGAGGCAGTCTCCGTACCCATATATGTCCATCCGTTCGATACAATTTGAAAAGAGACTCATTGGACCAGGTGACATGTTTTCTGTCAGCAACAATCCAATGTCGATATTGACGGGCGCAGGCGAGGCATAAAGCTTTATGTCGTGCAGTCCATCAAGAGTACACAAATGGGCTTTTGACTGCGGAAGCCCATATCGATGATATTTCTTTCAATGGTTGTCACGCTGACACTTGTTGATAGCCCAGTATTGAAATCTGCAGCAATTTGCGGAAGGGTTGCAATTCTGTAACGTTGAATGATTCTCTTCAGTCGTCGTTGGTCCCATTCTTGCAGGATCTTTTTCCAACGGCAGCAATGTCGAAGATTTGATATTTTACGCGATTCCCGATATTCACGGTACACTCGTGAAATGGTGATACGGGTAAATCTCCACTTCATCGCTACCTCGGACGTGCTGTGTCCCATCACTCGTGCGCCGACTATAACACCACGTTCAAACTCACTTAGATCTTGATAACCTGCCATTATAGCAGCCATAACCGACCGATCTAACAACTGCGCCAGACACTTGTCTTATTTAGACGTTGCTGACCGCAGCGCCTTATTCTGCCTGCTTATGTATAATTGTGTTTGAATACACTTGGCTATTATACTTTCTCTGGCGCTTCAGTATAGATCTTTTCACAGACTGTATTTCGTTGTAGATAACTGAATCATCTTTGGAAAATTTAAGTTTACTATTAATATTGTCTGCAAGATCAGTGGCATAAAACTTGAATGGCAAGGGACCCCGCACACTTCCCTGGGTTACACCAGATGTTACTTCTACATTTCCGTCATCTCAGGTAACACGTTGTGTCCTTCCTACCGAGAAATCCTCAATCCAGTGGCAAATTTCGTCTGATAACTCGTATGACCGTACCTTTGACAATAAACAGAGAAGTGATTTCGAGTCAAATTCTCTCTGGAAATCAAGAAATACTACATGTACCTGAGTGCCTAGTTGGTTTCACATGATTGATGTTCTCGGAATCCATGCTGGTTGGTATGGAGGAAGTCATTCTGTTCGAGGTATCTCATTATGTTTCAGCTCAGAATATGTTCTACAACAAACAGATGTCAAGAATACTGGACGGTAGTTTCGTGGATCACTTCTACTATCCTTCTCATAAACAAGTGTGACCTGTGCTTTCTTCCAACTACTGGGCACAGTTTTTTATTCGAGCGATCTGCGAGGCATTGTACCTCGAAGAGTGGCTCCTGCGATGTTGAAACTTGCGTGCCTCAGTGGCAAATGTAAGCGAACTTTTATCTACATTTACGTCTACGTTTACATGATTACTCTGTAATTCACTATTAAGTGCCTGGCAGAGGCTTCATCGAACCACCTTCAAGCTATTCCTCTACTGTTCCACTCTCCAACATGCATGATTTATCGTGGAACTGAAATTTATCGTATACCTTTTGGTACTGGTGTGGATGACTTTACACTTTTCATTATATGGAGTCAATTGCCACTTTTCGCAACACACAGATACCTTGTCTAAATCGTTTTGCATTTCGTTTTGATGACCTGCTGACTTTATAAGACGGTATATGACAGCTTCATCCGCAGACAATTTGAGTGCTACTCAGATTTTCTCCTAAATCCTTATGTAGGTCAGGAACGGCAGAGGGCCTGTAATACTTCCTTAGCGAACGTCAGGTGTTATTTCTGTTTTACTCGATGGCCTTCTGTCAGTCACTACGGACTGTGAGCTTCCTGACATGAAGTAACGAGTCCAGTCACACAACTAGTCCGACAGTCCATAGGAACGCAGTTTGGTTAGAAGGTTCTTATCAAATACGGTGTCAGAAGCCTACTGGAAATAGAAAAAAAGAAAGGAATCAGTCTGACATCCCCTATTAATACATTGTGTTGCTTTTTCGTTCGCAGCACTTTAATTTTTTTCGGAAATAGTCGCGTGGGCGAGACTGCAAACCGTGGGATTGGTATCGCTGTATCAGACAGAGGAGTACCTCTGAAGTGTTAGCAGTAAGAAGTACAAGAACACTAACAACAAACAAAACTCACTGGCTAGTTTCAAAAGTAGCGTCGATTTTTTGCACAGTCTCACCCAAAAAAAAAAAAAAAAAAAAAAAAAAAACGCGTTCGCTTATTGTCCAGTGTTGAAGGGAGAAGCGAAAAGTGGAAACTAGCGAAAGATAGACGGAGCATTTGAGCGGACACTATCCAAATCTACTTAGTTTGGTTCGCCACTCCTGCAGTTTCTCAATGACATTCATGAGCCAAAAGAAACTGCAGACTCCGTGGACAAAGAGACAGCTTGTTTATTTTTATTTTATGCTGTGAAAGTAACATTCGTTTACAGATATTTTCCGACGGTCCACCTTCTTAGAAGAAAAGTTAAGGAAAAACAAATCTACGTTTACAGCATTTGTAGACTTAGAGAAAACTTTTGACAGTGCTGACTCTTTGAAATTCTGAAGACAGCAGGGGTAAAACACAGGCTGCAAAAGGCTGTTTAAAACTTGTATAGAAATCAGACAGCAGTTATAAGGGAAGCAGTGTTTGATAACAGAGTGAGACAGGGCTCTAGCCTATCCAGTCGGATTTCCTATATTGCTTGCACAGTGTACAAAGAAAAATTTGGAGAAGAAATTCAAGTTCAAGAAAAAAAAGTAAAAACTTTGCTGTCTCTGAGGTTTGCCAATGACACAACTGAAATGTGGCTTGTATTGTACCTGACCGAAGGAAATGAGAGGGTATCACTGAATCACTGAAATGGCTAAATAGCTTAAAGTCGTTTGGAACAGTAAGTACAGGAATGCCACAAGGGTCTGTGCTGAGCCCTTAGCTCTTTCTTATTTTTATTCCACTTTGTACAAAAGCTACTAGCAAATTTACTCTCTTTGCTGACAATACATCCCTTTTAGTTGAAAGCACACCTGACAGTGACATTACAACGTCTGCCAACTTTGTGTTCCATGATCTCCATAGGTGGTTCAGTTAAAATGGCATGGTTTTAAATTTAAAAAAAAGCTGGGTTCATTTCCATGGGTCTCAGAAAGTTCAGGAGGATATGTGTCTAAACCATAGTGATCATTATATACTGCAAGTTCGTTCTTCAAAATTTTTAGGCCTTCACATCGACAAGAAACTATATTGGTCTTGCCATATTCTGGACTTTTAGTTCAGCAAGTTATGCTTTAAATATTGTAGCAGCAACTGCTAATACTGACACTGTTAAGGCTACTTATTTGGCTATTTTCATTCATTTTTGCCATATAGCGTAATATCTTGGGGTAACCAACCAATGGCAAATAAAGTATTTGCTTAGAATTCTGACTGCTCTTTTCTGAGTCACAGAGTTATCAGAAATCGTTCCTGCAGAAAACACTTTAAAATACATAAAATATTATCAATGACCTTACATTACACCCCATCTCTTATATGCTTTTTAATTAAAAACCTACCATGAACAAAATCAATAGTGCTTTCATGACTACAAGACAAGGTCAAAACATGACTTGCATGTCGACAGAAAAAACTTGAGTCAACTACAAAAGATGTAAACTGCTCAAACATAAAAAAATCTTAGCAATGTAATGACACAGTTTAAAAGTAAATTAAAGATTATCTTGTGGAAAACTTTTTTACTCTTTTAACGAAATCTTTAATGTAAACATATCTTCATCATAATTTAGATATGACACATTGTACTTGCAACATTTGCTGTTACCAATTGGTAATCACAACCTATGTTAGCATTGAAATTTTTTCTCAGGTTGATGATGTACTTAAATTCTCTCTACCTTTTAACTTGTAATGTATAATAATTGAAATTTATTATGTGATTGTTTTATACCTCTGTTCACTTTTGGAAATGCCTAAGCTTGTAATTATTAGCGTATTTTCTTCCTGTACAAATCACAATTTGTATCTTTTGGGATCTGAAAGTATTGTCTTCATGTTCCTTGTCCATGTAATTCTCTTGTACATTGGATCAACAGAACACGAACAAATAAATAAAATGATATAAAATTTAAACTCCTATTTTGCATATAAGAGTGGCACAGAGTGTATTTGTTCCTTATTTATGTAGAAAGCCATGTCACGAGAAGGAATTTTTGGCGTGATATCCATGGGTCTCTTAGTTTCGATAACCATATCTTAATACAACTGGCCTGCCATATCCTTGATACAGTCGGAAAATAATACGTGTAACACACTGTTAAATTACTGAAGCAGACCTTGTGAAGTTTTCTGTGGATGGTTTCTGCTGCAGGAGGAAGTCAAATGAAGTGGCGTACGTTGTCACATGAGGCATATTGTTAAGGGATCCTAGATGGGCGCAAATTTTGCCGGCCGACCGATTGACCAATTTCGTGACGTTGTACACACGTCCGGAGCGATCGACGCAGTCTACACAGGTCCCAATCGATTGCACTCAAACAAATCACAACAGCGCTGCGCTGTTCACTGAGTTTTATATCCTACGAGATCCCGCTTGGTTTTGGGGTTTGCCTTTGTAATTTTAGAGGTAACAAGGTCAAAAAAAAAAAAAAAAAAAAGCCGAGAGAAAGCTGTGGGCAAAGAACTGCCTAATGCAAGGAAAGAAATTCACGCATAGTCTGTTACTTAAGCAGCTGGGAACCGATGGTTTTAGTAAATATCTAAGAATGAATGAATCATGCATTTCGGAGCTGCTGAACTCCGTCAAACCATTCTTAACGAAAAAGAATACAGGCATGCGAGAGGCTTTCAGTGGCCAAAAATCGTAATGTAGGTAACAGCAACATACAGAGGTTAAGATGACCTCAAATTCAATAGTGTTGTATTCCCACAGTTATTACCTACAATGATGCCTGAAACTTCCACCGTGGTTTATAGTTCACTGAGGAAATGTGGTAAAGCAAATAAATAAAATAAAAGAAATTCATGTAAACGTTATCAATTTATTTATGCATGTAATTTTGAAGACAACTTGTAAAATTAAGAAATTGAATTCGAATTCCTGAAAGAAATACTACACATGATGGTGATCTAATAAATACAACAACAGATACATAATAAATGAAGCATTTAACAACTTCTTTAACGAAAAAAAAATTCCACACTTTGCTCCTCGTAGCAGAGGGCTTCAATATTTGCTGGGCCTTTTCAGCACTTGCAACGTCGAAACTAAGAGTATTTTCTGAATTAACTTCCATTGAACATTTCGGTTTTTAGATTTCATTTCAGATAAGTATTGGAAATAAAACCATGAAAGAGAAATACAAACATGTAAATTAGTTAAAAAAATGAAAAAAATCCTTCATTTCTTGCATTTGTATTGCTATAAGCCTCGCACAATATGTTCCACAAACATCTGCAGTCTTTATATTTCTACATAAACTCCATCCTTGAAGTAACGCCCTCCTCACGCCATACCATGTATGTTAGAAGTTCGACTTTTGACACTGTGCACGAGACTAAATGCTGTTCTGTCAGGCAGTTGGCAAGCCTCTTAAGCAAATTCAGGAGGTTGTAAGTTGCAGTAGTTTCTTGGAGTTTAAGTATTCATTTCTTGGTCTCCCTCTACGATTTTTAACCTTACATCTTCCTGAATCTGCTTGAGTATTCAACTGTTAGTCTCCCTATACGATTTTTAACCACACACTCGCCTCCATTACTAAATTGGTGATCCCTTGACGTCTCAGAATGTATCCTGTCAACCAATCCCATCTTTTTGTCAGGTTGTGCCACAAATTTCTTTTCTCCTCAATTCTATTCAGTACTACTCGTTAGTTACCTGATCTGCACATCTAATCTACATCATTCTTCTGTAGCACCATGTTTCAAAAGCTTCTATTCTCTTCTTGTCTAAACTTAAATCTATATTCGATCTTAACAAATTTCTCTTCTTAATGAACGCTTTTCTTGCCATTGCCAGTTTACATTTTATATCCTCTCTGCTTCGGCCATCATCAGTTATTCTGTTGCCCAAATAACAAAACTCGCCTTTACTCTAAGTGTCTCATTTCCCAATCCAATTCACTCTGCATCATCTGATTTAATTCCACTACATTCCATTATCCTTGTTTTGCTTTCGTTGATGTTCATCTTATATCCTCCTTTCAAGGTACTGTCCATTTCATTCAACTGCGCTTCTAAGTCCTTTGTAATTCTGTCAGAGACAGCAGTGTCATTGGCAAACCTCAAAGTTCTTATTTCTTCTCCCTGAACTTTAATTTCTCCTCCAATTTTTTCTTTCCTTTCCTTTCCTGTTTGCTCAACGCACAAACTGAATAACATTGTCTCACTCCCTTCTCAATGTTGTAGCCTGTCCTCTTGTAGCAGTAAGATACAGGGAGTGAAAAGCTAGTTACAACTTCCACTTCTTCAGAATTTGAAGGAGAGTATTCCAGTTAACATTGTCAAAAGCTTTCTCTAAATCTACACACGCTATAAACGCAGATTTGCTTTTCCGTAACTCATCTTCTAAGGTAAGTTGTAGAGTACTCAAGTGTTCCCACATTTTGCCGGAATCAAGTGTTCCCACATTTTGCCGGAATCCAAATTGTTCTTCCCCGAGGTTGGCTTCTATTAGTTTTTCCATTTTTCTGTAAGGAATTCGTGTTATTATTTTGCAGTTGTGATGTATTAAAGTAATATTTCAGTAGTATTCGCACCTATCAGCAACTGCTTTCTTTGGAATTGGAATTATTATATTCTTCTGGAAGTCTGAGGGTATTTCGCCTGTCTCATACATCTTGCACACCAGATGCAAGACTTTTGTCATGGCTGGCTCTCCCAAGGCTATCAGCAGTCCTGGTAGAATGTTGTAAGTGAAAACAAGGCTTCAGGCGTAGACGTCTTTCTATCAAATTCTTCTCACAGTATCATGTCTCCTCTCTCATCTTTCTCTGTGTCGTCTTCCATTTCTATTACATTGGTTGTAAGTTCACCTCTCTTGTATAGACCCTTTATATACTCCTTCCACATTTCAACTTTCCCTTCTTTGCTTGTGACCGGTTGCCATCTGAGCTCTTGATATCATACAGGTGCTTCTCTTTCTCCATTGGCCTCTTTAGTTTTCCTGTAGGCATTAGCTATCTTTCCTCTGGTTCCTTACGTTTGTCCTCTAGCTGTTCTTGCTTAGTCATTTTGCTCTTCCTGTCAGTCTCATTTTTTAGACGATTGTATTCCCTCTCGCCTGCTTCATTTACTGCATTTTTATATTTTCTCCTTTCATCGATTAATTTCAGTATCTCCTGTGTCACCCAAGGATTTCTACTAGGCCTTGTCGTTTTATCTGTCTTATCCTCAGCTGCCTCCACTGTTTCATCTCTCAAAGCTACTCATTCATTTTCCACTGTATTCCTTTCCCCTGTCCACGTCAATCATTCCCTAATGTTTCCAACTGCATACTCTTTTGCAATTTCTTTAGTTCAATCTACAATTCAAAGCCAATAAATTATGGCCAGATTCCACATCTTCCACTCGAAAATGTTTTACAAATTAAAATCTGATTCCAAAATCTCTATCTTATGTAAAGATTTCAGATTGATTGTGTACATGGAAGAGACCTGGAGACACGACTATACAGTCTTCTTTCACAATTTTTAAACCATCTATTAGTGATCATTAAATTATGCTCTACCAGGTGGTTTCCTTTTTCATTCCTTCCTGCCAGTCCACATTCACTTACTATTTTTCCTTATCTTCCTTTTCCTACTACTGAATTCTAGTCCTGCATCAAAATTAAATTTTCGTCTCCCTTAACTACCTGAATAATTTCTTTCATCTGATTATACATTTCTTCAAATTCTGCATCATCTGTGGAGCTTGTTGGCATATAAACTTGTAAGACACAAAACCGATACCCACCACAGTCAATCTTGGCTACAATGATGTGTTCACTAAGCTGTTCACAGTAGCCTAACCCTATTCCTATTTTCTTATTCACTATTGAACCTATTCCTGCATTACCCCTATTCAGTCTTACATATATAACCCTGAGTTCGCCAGAGCAGAAATCCTGTTCCTCCTGTTACCGATCTTCACTAATTCCCCCTATATCTAACTTCAACCTATCCATTTTCCTTTTCAATTTTCGAACCTCCCTGCCTGATTAAGGGAACTAACATTCCTCACTCTGTTACATAGAACGCCAGTTTTGGTTTTCCTGATGACAGCATCGTCGTGAGTAGACCAGCCTAGAGATTTGAATAGAGGAATATTTTACCTCCGGAATATTTTACCCGAGAAGATGCCATCATCATTTAACCATACAATAGAGCTGCATGTCCTCGGGAAAAATTATGGCTGTAGTTTCCCCTCACTTTCAGTCGTTTGCGGTACCAGCAGAGCGAGGCTGTTTTGATTCATGTTACAAGGCCAGATCAGTCAATCATCCAGACTGTTGTTCCTGCAACTGCTGAAAAGGCTGCTGCCCCTCTTCAGGAACCACACGCTTGTCTGGCCTCTCAACAGATACCCCTCCGATATGGTTGCACCTATGGTACGGCTATCTGCATCGCTGAGGCACGCAAGTCACCCCACCAATGGCAAGGTCAATGGTTCATGGAGCGGTATGTGGAACGAAAAGCATTTAAGAAGCTCCCTCTTAGATAAATAACTGTGCCAGTCATGTGAAGTACCTTCTAACTTGTGCGAAAAATTACAATTCACTGCCTGAAATGTAAACTTCTTCCTTTGCTGTTGAAAGTAACAGAAACAACGGAAAAAAACACCGGCAAGAGTATGTCTATACCAGTACCAGAATATACTTTGTCTGCATGTATATTGTTTCTTTGAAGGTGTTCTTGTTTGGAAGGGATGTCTCTTAAAATAACTAGCTTGTAAATTTTCTTTTATACGTTATAGGCGGCTGACAATGAGACTAAGTAACCTTTTGATTCTTTCTTACGTGTGCGTGTCTTTTATATATATTTTCTTCTGACGACGAGTGGTAGTTTGTTTTTACCAGATAATCAATGTGTTTTCAATATCCACTCGCATTTTCTGTGTTTCATGTTTATTTTGTAAATTTATTGATTATAACAATACCCAGAAGGTCTCAGAGACGTGAAGGTGAATTTAAAAAGTCTTACTATCACCAGGACTCGAACCAGAATTGTCACGTATGTTATCTTCGCCCTCTACTGGGACGAATAATATGGGATACCTTTATCTTTGTTCTGTGTCATAAGCCTCCTAAAATATTTAAACGCGCCGCTCACGCATTATGTGACATTTACCATCAATAACGTGTACGTTTTCGAGAGAATCTCATTGTACTAGTGTTTTGGAGTGACTGACGACGAGCTTTTGTCGGACGGTTGGCACGACAGTGCTGCACAAAGCATAATTTGTACGGCGAAACGAACGCCCAGGTGACGTTGGCGAAACGGAGTGGACAATCGAATCGATCGCTCAACTAACTGATGCGTATGAGGGCCCTCTAAAAGCACAAAAGCTGCCAGGCAGAAACAACATCTAACATGCGAGTTTTTCAGTTCATATCAGGATTAGTGTCAACCACTTCCTTCTTTTCAAGTACATATATTGGCGATGTGACAGTTTCTTGTAGCCAATGGGAAGTAGGTTAAGATAAGGCCGGTATTACACTATCAAATTTCTTCGTCAAAGATTTGATCAAAGATGTGATCCAATATTCCGTCAAATATATTTGACAAAGATCTTTGATGACAATGTAATACCCCGTCTAGCGCTACGTCAAAGTTCAAGACGTCTGACAAAAACAAATTGTTATTTACCGCAGCAGCTGCTTGTACCACAATTGCCGTGTATGCACATGTGATACAGAAGCGGGGGAAAAAAGGAAACGTACCTGGGTGAAGCCATGGGTTTCACGATGAGACCAAAAAAGCATTCAACAAAACTTGTTATGTGAGCTAATAGTGGAAGACGTCAAGTCGTACATCAATTACTTGCGAATGGATGAGCATACTTTTCAGTATGTGCTCAGTGAAGTGATTCCTCATGTCTCAAAACACAATACTCACCTAAGAACTGCTATATCTGCAGAAGACAGGCTCACTGTAACACTTCGATTCCTTGCTAGTTACTCTAGCTTACAGTACAGCACTCGGATTCCACAGTGCACATTAAGTAAAATAATACCTGAAACATGTGAAGCCATTTATAAAGCACCAAAGGACCATTGTCTGAAGGTAAATAAATGTTCAATACAGTTTCTGTCCATTAAGATAAATTGTTATTTTATTTTATTCACATAGCAAATTTCAATTGATGTGTGAAACCACAAAATTAATAGAGATGTATGAGGCGGATGAGGCGCTTTACAATGTGAGGCACCCTGATTATAAAAATAGATTATGAAGATTAGAGAGATACAAAAATTATATACATATAAAATCGAGTCTTCTTCCTCTATTCCAGCCTGCTGCAAGGCAACCTGGATATACCCAGAGGCAGACGGTTGTGCTTGGGTTGTCACATGCAGCAAATCCCACCTGTCCATTAAATTCCGCTCCAGACAGTGCATTGTGGCAGTGGTGAATTCCTTGCCACCCACTTTTTCCATTCCATGCAGATCTGCTGTGATGTGGGCGCCAAGGGTACTGTAGCGGTCTTCTTGGACAGGCATGGTTCTGGCAGCATCAGCCATAGCCTTAAGTGTCCTGCTGGCCTCCACCATCACATCTGTTGCCACGTCTGGTGTGACTTCCCTCCTTTAAGTGGGAGGCCGCTCTTGACGCAGGGGCTGGGGCTGTGCCTCGCTACATGCGACAGGCTCTTGCATCTCATGCTAAAAAATAAGAGATAAAAGCTATTAGTTACGTACTTCCTTGCACATACATAAATCTTATGTATTTACAGGTACCCACAAGCAGAGGAGAGTGGGAGCAAATAGGATTTCAAGAAGAAGTGGAACTGTTATAACACTATAGGAGCAATGGACGGAAAGCACATTCATATTAAATGTCCACAAGCTAGTGGATCTCACTTTTGCAGTTACAAATCCTTCAACAGTATCATTTTATTTGGCACGGTAGATGCTTCCTACAAATTTTTGTATGTTGATGTAGGAACTAATGGGCGTGTCGGTGATGCTGGAGTGTTTTCAAAAAGCAAACTGACCGATCTATTCTCAACATTCCTGAAGGCAGGAAGCTTGGGAACACAAACATTACAACTCCAATGGTAGTACTGGCAGATGACACATTTCCTCTTGAGTTATAACATTATGGAGCCATACCCCTTAAAAGGAATCACAAAAGAAGAAAAGGTTTTCAATTACAGACTGTCACGAGGAAGAAGATTAGTGGAGAGCAGCTTTGGTATGCTTGCAAATCGTTTCAGGATTTTTCTTACTACCATTAATCTGCCTCCGGAAAAAGTTACCACAATTACACTGGCTGCCTGCACATTGCACAACTTGTTAACTGAGAGAAGAAAACACTTGTACACTCGTCAGGAAACAGTGTCTGCCGTAGTAGGAGACTGTGTCTCAAGATAAGTGCAAAGCACTGAGGACCTATAGCGAATGGAACCAATACCTTGCCAAGCTGCTTCTGGACGTCCAGTACACAGGAGACCAGTTAGAGAATACTTCAAGACATTTTACAATGGCGCTGGAAAAGTGCCCTGGCAACATAATCACATTTAGTTATGTAAAATCTAAACAAATGTGCATACCTCAAACATTTCTTCGAACGTTGGTGTGGAACCTTCACTTTCACTTTCTGTGCTTTCTATGTTGCAAACACTCTCGTCCGCCTCTGTTGCCTGGTCCAGAAATTTCCGCATGTGGAACCAGTACCCTTGTGGAGTATACGCCGCCTGTGCATTGGCTCCACTTTTGCTTTTATGCATCTGCAATATTAGTAATAAAAATAATGTAAACTACTTATAGGTTACGTAAACATTATTGTATGCTTCAAGTCGCTGCAGTGAACAAATGAATGCTAATCATTTGTATGGCATGTAAACTTTACTTGCATAAATAACAATAAATGAATATGTCAATACGTACTTTTGCTTTCTCGTACGACTAACTTGTGCGGAGACCACTAATCTTCATGTCCTCAGCCGTACATCCAGGCCGTATGTCACGGCTAATAATCTCCACAATACTTTTGTAACTCTCCAATCTTATTAATCTATTTTTATAATCAGGGTGCCTCACATTGTAAAGCGCCTCATCCGCTTCATAAATTTCTATTAATTTTGTGGTAGACGCCACACACCAACTGTACTTTGCTGCCATGTTCACAGACACTAAAGATGACAGAACGCTGCAGTGATGCTAGTGCTCCGCGTGTTAACATATCGCATAGCAGTGAACAGAAGACAAGCGATTTCTTTGATCAAATCTACGGCGAGGCCCTAGATTTGATCAAATATTGGACAACATTTGTCAAAGTTCCCTATTACACCATCAAATATCTTTGACAAAGATATTGGACAAAGAAATTTGATAGTGTAATACCGGCCTAACCAATGAGAGACGAGGATCGAGGAAACTGTTCGGAGCGCTGGAACTGAAACTGATCGACAGAAGTTCATCGTGGTTTCCTCGAATATTCAGCAACACGCATTCGACATTAATTACTACTTTGTAGTGGAGGCTGCGATGAAATATAGGGTTGTAATGTAGGCCAAGGTTCTTTTATTGAACTGCTTTTCAGCTTAGCAAAATTTGTAGCTTAGACGCAGCTGTTTAAAGTTTCGTAGTTACAGCAGTTGGATAGAGAGGAGTCCTCCATACGAGTAATTGGCTTTGGCGAGTGACGTAAAAAACATGGAACAAACATCGTAAATATTATGTTCATTGTGACGTCACATAAATGTGGATTTCTTCAACGCGATAAAAACAGCGAGTTAAAAAAAAAAAGTTACAACGTCGCAAATAAACACTTAGGACTGCGAATATTCTAGTGAAAGAAATAATTTTTAGAGCGAAAAAGGAATCGAGTAGGTCCCATCGTAAAAACACACTGTATCGCTATAACGGACGTCAGATCATAAAATTTGAAGTGGAAAGAAGTGAGATCATTTCATTATGAATTTACAAATACTGTAGGTGAACTGTTAGTCACTAAATCGAATCATAACCAAGAACTGTAACTGCCGCTATCTGTTAAAAACGCCAGAAACTATCAAAATGAAAAATACACATTAATTTCCTGAAAATACAGCCCATGTAACAGAAAACAACATGCTACTAAACGAAAGAGCTATAACTATCATTCAAGAAAAGTAAACTAGAAATACACTTACAGGCTGCTTTTCCAAAGTCTGCTACTGTTGATAATCACTCCCATGACTCTCGGAAATAATATTTGCTTCCCGAATAACCGTCGCTCATATTATACTCAGAAACCGCGAAATATTTATAATAAATAATTACTCGTGAATCGAATCATATTCAGAAATAAGCCAAACAAGCATCACAACGAACGAAGTGATAAAGTTAAATCGTTACTCTGTTATCAGCCAGTGACAATAGTAGTCATTCGTAAATAATATTAGCTGCAGTTTTCTATTAAATAATTCTTAATGAACCTCATAGTTAAAATATTTGACAAAGTCTTAAATACAAGTCGGATATTGCGAAGAGCATAATATATCACGACATACGATGCAGATAACCAAACGGCATTCGTTTCCTTCGACACCTCAACGAAATTTTCGCATTACACCTAACACACTACTCCTACCACATATAGTTGTCTTGGCTTTAACGAGAAAACTGTTGAACTAAACTGACAGCAGAAAAGCTTTCTGTGATGACGTCTCATTCGTTGGCTTCGCCAATTCACAATTAAACTGCTGCATTCCAACCTAAACTACACCTCAGGCTCCAATGCAGATCAGTGCGTCACCACAAACTCTTTGTCCATTGAACGATTCGTTGGGTTCGCCACCTCACAACGAAACTGTTGCATTCCAACCTGATCTAGACCTCGAGTTACGCTACAGATCAGTGTGTCACCACAGAATTTTTTTTTCTCTCAGATTCGGTGGCTTCCTAAACTCAGAACCAAACTGTTGCATTCCAACATAACCTAGACCTCGGTCTACGTTACAGATCAGTGGGTCCCCACCGAAATTTTTTCCACTGTCAGATTCATTGGCTTCGCGAATTCCAACCTGACCTAGACCTCTGGGTAAGGTATAGATCAGATGTATCACCAAAGAAATCTTTTCCGCTGTCTGGTTTTTAGTTGGCAAAACCAACAAATCTAATTGTTGCGTTCCAACCTAACTTAGACCTCAGGTTACGCTACAGATCAGTGTGTCACCACAGGTACCTTTTCGACTATATTATGCTTTGCCAACTCACATGCAAATCGTCACTTTCTTTGCTAACCTAGACCTCCAGCTAAACCAGTCCATATTGTGACATTACGCTGGACTATTGACTCAGGAGGTAACTTCTCTCTCGGAAATTGCAGTTCGTCAATTTCTATAAAACCACCGGCCGACCAATTCTGTTCCTTCTCATAACAAAATGCAAATAAACTTCCAGGCAAAACGAACGCCAGTCTGTAACAGTTTTATAGTCTGCTTCTGCCCCATGAGCAGCAAACCAAATAGGAGATCTGAAACAAAAATATAAGAAAGTAATAAAATACTTTTCGTAGGAAGCCTTCATACCTCAAATCTTGGTAGCGGTCTTGCGGTAGCGTTCTCGCTTCCCGCGCACGGGGTCCCGGGTTCGATTGCCGGCGGGGCCCGGGATTTTCTCTGCCTCGTGATGACTGGGTGTTGTGTGTCTTTCATCATCATTTCATCCCCATCGACACGCAAGTCGCCGAAGTGGCGTCAACTCGAAAGACTTGCACCAGGCGAACGGTCTACCCGGAGGGAGGCCCTAGCCACACGGCATTTCCATTTACCTCAAATCATACCTTTCTAACAAACAGACCACCACACACCATCTTTTGGACAGTCCCATATAAACGAATAGCTCATGTGTTTCTCCGAAACCTTCGAAAATGTCACAAACACTACATTTACAATAACTAAACTAAACTCCTCCCTGACACGCCATGAAGGCCCAAAGGTACTGACCAGCCACCATGTCATCCTCAGCTCATAGGCATCATCACTGGATGCGGATATGGAGGGGCATATAGTCAGCACACGGCTCTCCCGGCCGTATGTCAGTTTCCGAGACCGGAGCCGCTACTTCTCAATAGAGTAGCTCCTTAGTTTGCCTCACAAGGGGTGAGTCCATCCCATTTGCCAACAGCACTCGGTAGACCGGATGGTCACCCATTCAAGTGCTAACCCAGCCCACACTTACAATAGCAAGCAATTAAATTGTACTGTCTGGCGAAGCTGTTTGGTGAACTGAAATGAATGTCATCAATCTCACTATAGCGGAACAAAGTAGATGAATACGTTGCACCCCATTCCTGCTACTTTCCACATCTTCAAAATCAGCAGCAGAACTTGGCCCCACACTTGCCCCATATCTCGCAATGCTACCAATACTTGAAAAGCAATTTCAAATCCCACGCAAAGATTAACAAATTATTTTCTGAATAAACCAACGAGATTACACAGGAATTCAATTTTAAATACGCCCCAAAATGTGACGCCACAGCAGCCAGTACGTCACAGGTTAAAGTCGATCGGCTAGTATCGAACATTCCTCTAGAACTACTTTTGTTTTTCTCAAATTGTAATAACCTGATATGCCCAATAGCCTTGTAAAAGTAGTCCACAAATGAATAAAACAACATCAATTCGGCTACTACTACTAAAGTATCGTCAGGAATTGTAATTAAGTGTGATGAGAGTAAGCGTCATTTTCATATGGGATATTGCAATGCAACCAACACGAGAAACAACAAAATTTAATAATTTCTGAAAATGCAATGATCGTCACTTTTGCTACACAGTATTTGAAAAAGACCAGCTTATCATGAAACTAGGTGCTGATTTGACAGTTGTACAAGTGGAGTTGGGAGTTTTAGGAGCTGCAGTCTGCAGTAGCAATGCGCTGAAGAGCTAAAGAAACTGGTACACCTACCTAATATTGTGTGGGGCCTCCGCAATCAAGCAGAAGTTCGGCAACACGACGTGGCATGGACTGGCTAATGTCTGAAGTAGTGCTGGAGGGGATTGACACCATGAATCCTGCAGGGCTGTCCACAAATCCGTAAGATCTCTTCTGAACAGCACTTCACAAGCCATCCCAGATACGCTCAATAACGTTCATGGGTGGGGAGTTTGGTGGCCAGTGGAAGTGTTTAAACTCAGAAGAGTGTTCCTGGAGCCACTCTGTAGCAATTCTGGACGTGTAGGGTGTTGCAGTGTCCTGCTGGAACCGCCCGAGTCTGTCGGAATGCACAATAGACATGAATGGATACAGGTGATCAGACAGGATGCTTACATACATGTCACCTGTCAGAGTCGTATCTAGACGTATCAGGGTATCACTACAACTGCAGTCCTCTGCTGACATGCAGGGTCCAAGGAATCGTGATGTTGTATCGAGCGGATGGACGTGTATGGGAATGGAGACAATTTGAAAAGAGACTTGTCTGACCAGACATCATGTTTCCAGTGTTGGTGTTGACGGGCCCAGGCGAGGCATAAAGTTTTGTGTCATGCAGTTATCAAGGGTACACGACTGGGTCTTCAGCGTGGAAAGCCCAGACTGATGATGTTCCATTGAATAGCTTGCATGCTGGTACTTCTTGATGGCCCAGCACTGAAATCTGCAGCAATTTGCAGAAGGACACTGAACGATTCTCTTCAGTTGTTGTTGGTCCCATTCTCGCACGATCTTTTTCTGGCCACAGCAATGTCGGAGATTTGATGTTTTACCAGATTCCTGATATTTATAGGACACTCGTGAAATGGTCATATGGGAAAATCCTCGAACCATCGCTACCTCGGAGATGCAGTGTCCCATCGCTCATGCACCGAATGTAACACCACGTTCTTGACAACCTGCCATTGTAGCAGCACTAACCACTCTAACAACTGCGCCAGACACACGTTGTCTTACGAGGGGAGACCCAAAAATACCCTGAATTTCTTTCTAGAAAGCATATACTTTATTGTTTTCAAATACAACCTTAATCTCCTTCGAAGTACTCTCCATTAGCATTAATACACTTGTCCAAACGTTCATTCCAGTAGTCAAAGCACCTTTTAAATTCGTCCTCTTTGTACATGCTAGCACTTTGATGACATTGCGTTTTACGTCTTCCACATCCGCAAAACGCTTCCCTCTCAAGTCTCTTTTCATCCTCGGGAATAGGAAGAAGTCCGAGGGTGCTAAATCCGGCGAATAGGGCGCGTGGGTCAAGGTAGTCGTCTTCGTTGAGGCCAAAAACTGGCGAACGCTGAGAGCCTATAAAATAAATAAAATAAATTAATAAATAAAAATATATTGTTATTTAGATATTGATTATTCTATCTGTATGATGGTGATTGTGATTGCAATTGTATTGGCTTATCTGGAACGTGGACGTTTAATTATTCGGTATCAGACGCTTGACAATGGCTTTTACGTAAAGGCAATGTTACTCGTAGTTGACCGTGAAATAAAACTGAATAATCGGACTTCGTAATTAAATCGTTTCCAAAGACTGCTGCGGTAGGTGCGGACTCATAATCTAAATCTCAATATTACAATAATTTGCCAGCCATGCCAATACGTCGTACAGAGGTGATTGTCTACTAAACATAAAAAAGTTACACAGTTAGATAAATCAGATATATTCAATGAATAAGCCTACAGTTCATAATCCTACTTACTTTTATAAATATAAATTCTTTACAGAATCGAGTGCCTAGTGTGGTTGCAACTCGCAGTATTCTTCTATAACATGAAATATGGCGGTGTGCCAGACAATAAAAAAAAATACGTGCTTCTCGCACCACTTCAACCAGAGCTCTCTCTCTCTTAATCAAACATAAGAGTAACATAATTGTGCTTTTGTTTTATCAGCGACACAGCGCTGCAGTTGTGTGCCATAGGCTTTATTTATTTGTCACTGATTATTTATTTAATTAATATTTCGCGTTTCTGAGGAAACTCACGCTCGGCATGCAAATGTGCCTTTATATTGCCCCCTGAATTGCGAGGCGAAAGAACACACCTGCAGGCGAGCAACTCACCTAAAGGCACAAGAAAATCTAAGTTATCTACAACTATTTACATGACTTACATTACACATTATACACATTATATACAAAATTTGAATGACGCGGGTGCACCGTAAAAGTTCTAATGTTGGCAGATAGAGTGCGCGCATGCGCAGAAGCGTCTGTGTAACTGCGGCACTGCCGTTATATCATACAGTTAGATCACGCGGCACAGTATTGCAGATCATATTGTTCGTGTGCGCGCGTTTTTCAGTCGTTGCACAAAGAAAATATTCAACCAAGATTACATATGAAGACTACATTCTATGACAGGTAACTTAGTTTTAAATTTACAATATTTATTATAACACAATACAACTTAGATTGTTGAATGTTCTTAATTACATAGTATTGTTTTGAAATACTTCAAAGAAAAATGTCCGTATTTTTCAGGTGCGTTGACCTATACACATCGTGTCGTTATTACAGTTCATATTCATCCGCTGCACAATAATTTTTTACAGGTTAGTATCGTCGTGGTAAAGTTTTTTTGATCACAGTAACATCGTTGTATAACAACGTTATTAATACATAAGCGTGTCCATTTCTCATTTCCATTATAGTCGTAGTGATGCAGTTGGTTGTGACTAAAAGCATTGCTTATTACAGATCAGACGTGACCCGTCGAGTAATTGGTCCACGTGCAGTTCGTTTTTTACATTCCGTGGAAGCTTGGCTGCAGAACCTCGGACGGCACATAGCTGGCGTCGATCCTTGGACAGTCCAGGTAAGAGTGTACGTCACATTTCGAGAACATTTCATTCCCTGAAGTTCCAACCAAAATTCTTCCACCCGTCGTGTTGTTTTCTGGACAGGCACTTTGTGTCCATTTAATCCAGTTAACATCTTGAAGTTGGGTACTGTAGTAATGTCACCAGACGATGCACGAATTATGCACTTCACATTTTCAGTTTTTTGCTGAATATAGCTCACCTAAATGTTCGTAGTTATTAATCAAGGAAATCGTTCATCGCGTTTACATAGATACGCTGCATAATGAATGGCATTAACAGTTTCTTTCACATAGGTTTCCGCGTAGTTGCAGAGTTAGTAATGTTCGTTAATGTCCGTGAACAGTGGTTCACTATGCAATGTCTTTTTGGCACTCGTTTTGTTCAAATTTTTACATAGTAACAGTTACACTATACATCAGTTAAAAAAATAAGTAATTATACATACACACGTCACATATTTTCTTAGCATAAACATAATATAGTTGCACATAAACATGTTTACATCATCATTACATCGCTATAGGTTATTACATTGTGTCACATTTGATTTCATGAATTGCAGATGTTTACATCCTCTTTAGCGGTTTTGCTGGGATATTATCGATGTTTTTTGTGATGTCATCTGAAATTAAGATAGGTTAGACACAACATTCATTACATCAGTAGGCAAGACCAGGCGTTTTCACTACTCAATAAATATTCAAAATAGTAAGAGAGAGAAAATGTTCGATTCCTCGCGTTTTGTGCGTGTGTGTAGAGTGTCTGTGTGGCCTTGACTACTGATAGATGCTTTTCGTGTTGAGAGATGTGTGTCTAATCTATTTCTCAAAGTAAAAGATCGCTTCACAGATGACGTCTGTCAGTTCGTCAGGTGTCACACCAAGTCAGTGGTACCTTCAGTAACAAATGTTCCGTGAAAAATTAATATGTCATCCACTGCTACGTAATCATAAATTTTACTTTAATATTCCGTCCTTCAGGTGGAGGCGCGCGCTGAAAGAAGAGTTCTTCTGTCTTCAACTGCGTCACTGGAACCGCTGAAATGAAAATTTCTATACTACTTATTATCTGTGTTGTAACAACAGAGTTTTTCGTGTTGCTTAGCAATATTTTGATGGGTATGACCTTGACATTATTCAGCATGAAATGCTCTAAGATCTCGGTGTGCGTATAGCCCAATAATTTTGTTAGTTCTAGGATGTTGTAACAGATACGCACCAGGATGCGGTATGTTAACAATTATATAAGGTCCTTCATATAGCAGACGCCACTTAGCGTTGCGTCGTTTGAGTGCTACAGATTTATGATGAGTACGAGGTAGTACAAGCATTCCTACCTCGAATTTTTGTTTTCTTTTTATTATGTTTCTGTGATGTTTGTTTCGTATTTGTGCGTGATGTGTCAATGTAGTCAATACTTCTTTTATTTTCTGTTCAGGTGTGATTTCCTTGTCTGACAACTTAGGTAATGGTTCTATCCACTGATCGTTCTGTTTGCAATTGAACATGATCTCGTTAGGTGTGTAATTCGTATCGTAAATATTTAAGCTATTGTGTACGTCTTCGAAAAGACTTAGGTAGGACACCCAATTAGTATGTTTTGATGAAATATAGGTCCTCATGAATCGATTTAATTCTCGGAAAAGTCTCTCAGTCGCGTTACATTGTGGACTAAACCTCGAAATAAATATACTTTTAATGTTATTGTCCTTCAAGAAATTTCTCCATTTGTACCCAGAGTAGTATGCTGCATTATCTGATAGAATTGCTTTAGGTTTTCCCACGTGCGTCAGGTAATCACTTGAGAATCTTCGTATTAAAGCATTTGCAGTGGCGGATTTTAAAGCATAAAGTTTTACATGTTTAGAAAATATATCGTAAAAAGCTAAGATATATTTGACGCCTCCAGAGCTTGCTGGATGCGGTCCACTGATGTCAGTACACAGAATTTCCAGGGGTTTACTAGGTAAAATAGAATGTAAATCTGTTTTTGTGGATAAATTCTGAGGTTTTGATTTTTGACATATGACACATGTTTTTAGTTCCCTGTAAATTTTTCTTCTCATATTGCTAAAATAACAGTATGTGCTGAGCTTTGCCAAACACTTTTTCGTCCCATAATGACCCCAAACTAAGTGTGTGTGCCAAATTAGATTACGTGCAGACTCTTTGGGAATGCATACACACCAGTTAGTAGCATTTGGATGTCGGCGGTAAAATAACACATCATTGTGTAACTTGTAATACTTAGTCAAAGGATGATTGTGTTTTTCCACCAGTAATGTTATTATCTTATACCAGTGAGGATCAGATTTTTGTAATTCAGCCATGTTTCTGCACATATCAATATAATATTGGTGATACTGCTTGTCTTGCATCAAGAGAATCCTGTAGTCATTTATATTTTCTAAGTCACTGTTGGTATCATTCATACCTTGTGGAAGTCTAGACAAAGTGTCTGCAATGGTGTTGTCCTTACCTCTTATGTACTTAATTTCAAAAGAGTAGTTCTGAAGTGTAACTGCCCATCGTGATAGTCTAGGATGTACAAGTTTACAAGTTAACAAAAATGTCAGGGCCTGGTGATCGGTGTAAATTACTGTATGCTTTCCAAATAAATAATAATTGAATTTCTTGAATGCCCATACTATGGAAAGTGTTTCTAACTCAGTAGTGGAGTATGTACGCTCACATTCAGTTAGAGTGCGACTCGCAAACCCAATAATTCTTATCTGTTCCTCCTCTTTATTCTTTACAACTTGAAATAAGCAACAGCCCAAGCCAGTACGTGAAGTGTCACAAGTCATACAAAAATCTAAATTGAAATCTGGATGGCTCAATATGTTAGCATTCACTAAAGCATGTTTAATTGTATTAAAGTCATTCTGGCACTGTTCCGACCAGATCCAAACTTGATTCTTTCTGAGTAGATTTAGCAGATGTTTACTGTTCAAAAGTGGTTGTGGCAAAAAACGTCTGAAAAATGAATATGCCCAAGGAATGATTTTAACTGCTTTTTAGTTCGAGGGCTAGGAAAGTTTCTGATAGCATCTAATTTACTGGGATCCGGACGTATGCCCTGTGAATTAATGATATGTCCTAAATACTTTATCTCACTGCAACCAAATTTTGATTTTCTTAGGTTGGCTGTGACTCCAGCTTGTGCAAATTTTTCTAAAATTCTTTGAAGAGTGTCAACGTGTTCATTCCAAGATTGTGTAGCTATCAGTATATCATCTACATAGTGTGTGACTGTCTCAACTAAATCGTCGCCAAGCACGGTATCCAGGGCTGTAATGAATACCCCAGAGCTGACATTCAGTCCGAAGGGTAGAACACAAAACTGATAGGTTCGCCCCCCGAACATAAATGCAGTATATTTCCGAGAATCAGGAGTGATACCCACCTGCCAAAACGAATTAGCGAGATCTATTGTGGAAAAATATTTTGCATCTAGAAATTTCTGTAATTGCTCTTCTAAATTTTCAGGTTTTGTGTGAACCGGTAAAATTATTTCATTAATAGCTCGTGCGTCTAACACTAACCTAATGCTTCCATTTGATTTTTTGACAACAAGTAGAGGACTACAATAAGGTGAGGTGGATGGTTCAATGACCTTCCAGTCTAACATTTGTTTTAATTCTTGCCACACAGCAGGTCGTTGAGATAACGGTACGTTATATGTCTTATGGTAGAAGATCTTGTGAGGCTTAACTTCAATCTTGTACACATACGTGTTGATAACACCAAATCGTTTGGTAAAAACTTGTAAATATTTGGATAACACTTCCTGTAGTTTTATACGTTCATGTACACTGAGAGCTGTAGCTTCACTTATCTTATGATCAAGCAATGTTTTCAAGTCCATTATCTCTGTATCAGATGAGTGTGTTTGCATGTCTTGAATGTCAAGTACTAACTGAACCTTGTACCCTGTACAGTGTTTGTCATGCTTTAGAGTTCTCCTGTCCAAATCAATAATAATTACACTGCCTTTATCATTTAAAATACATTTACCTTTGGAGAAGTCTATAATGCAGTCCTTCTCGCTCATAATATCTATTCCTAATATGCAATTTGTCACAAGGTTTTGTACAACCAGGAATGGCCATTGTACGGTTCCATTACCTATTTTAACGTTTACAAAAACTTGCTTCGTAACCCTACATGACTTATTACCTAGTGCAGTAGTTATTTTACAGTTTTGGGCAGGAAACTCAGGCACAGGTTCCAATTCACACATCTTTTTATAGAAATTAAAAGACAAAACGCTCACAGCTGCACCTGTATCTAGGATAATAGTAGTTGGAATCCCACCTACTACACCAGTAGTAGATGCTAAAACAATTTCATTTGTGTTTAAACGACATTGTGTACTGTCTTGTAAAAGTTCATCTGATATATTGTTATTGTGGTTGTATCTTGTAAGTAAAACAGGTAGTTTCTGTTTAGATTTACTCGGCATATCATTATTCTGTTGTTCAAGTGTGGTGTCAAATAACTGATTAACATTGAAGTCGCCCCCCAAGAATTCTTCAGCCATGACCTGGGGCAAAGTAGTGACTGTTTCTAGTTTGTTGGATTATCATTTGTACTAGGTACTGACACAGATTGAGGTTGTGCATCAGGTGTCATTTCTATTATATTCACATTCGGATATTGCCTATTATGATCTCCAAACTTTTGCGGTTGTTGTTGCTGTTGCGCATTATAACTTACCTGTCGGTCGTAAGGTATGCTCCAATTTTGACCTGGTGGCTGCTGTGGTAAAGCAGAGTTTGAATGAAAGTACTGATCGTTACGAGTCCAACCTTGATGCTGTCTTGGCTCGTAGTTATTATTATTTCTATTTCTGTTTGTGTTTTTGTTATTACCTTTGTATCCGTTGTTACCGTTGTAGTTATTACCGCGGTGCCTCTTGTATGGATTGCCGCATGAAATGTTATTACTGTTGTAACTATTGTTTGTATTGGAATACGCGTGTTGATTTTGATTTCCGTATTGAGACGGCATGTGAGTTTGCTGTTTTTGTTGTACCGCGTATCCAACTGTGGGCGCGCCAGAATTGTGTTGACAAGCCTGCATGTTTTGCATACCACTAGTGTAAACATTGTGGCTGCTGTTTTGCCGCGCGAAGCGCTGATCTTCAAGTAACATGTCAACTGAATCTAAAGCTGTTAAAAAATAATCTGAATCGTCATCCGGGATATGTAGAAGTTTTTCCTTAATGTTGAAAGGCAATTTGGCCTTCAACGCTCGGAGTATATCATGCGTTGCGACTGGTTCGTCTAAAAAGTGTCCCATGTTCAAGTATTTTTCAAAATATCTGCGTAAGTTACCATTTTTACTGTTAAAAGTTTCAGGTTCTAAAATTTGTCTTCTGAGTCGCTCCTGGACGGATTGCGACCAGAATTTGTTCAGAAAAGCACGCTCAAACTCACTGTACGTGGTACATACGTCAGCTTGACTGTATGCCCAGACAGCTGCATCGCCTTGGATGTAACCGACAATATATGAAATCCTTTTCCGGTCACTCCAAGTGCGTGGAAATGCGTTACTAAAAGATTTAAGAAAAATCACCGGATGAATGGTTCGTTTTTCTGGGATAAAAATCTGAAATTGCCTGTGTTTCATTAAGCTTTCATCTTCCTTCGCATTGTGATATGGATTTATTCCACTGTAATTACTGGTATGTTCAGCTGGCGAGTAATTACGATAATGTTGCTGTGGTTTACCATGATAATAGCTTGTGTTTGTGTTTCCACATCGTGGTATGTGTTGTAGTCGTGGTGTGTTTTGTTCTTGTGTATTTGTCGTGTGCGGAATGTGTGTATCATACTCGAATGTATATTGGTTTCTGAACTGTACATTTTGACTGATATTTTCGTTACATTCAGACTGTAGTTGATCGGTGAATTGTCTCATGGGTGCAGTGACGGATTGTACTGCGTCACTGATCAGCTGTTTGTTATTAGTAATGTATTGCGCTACGGAGTCGTGCACAATTGTTGGTAAATTTTCACGTAAGCATCTATCAAAATGTTTGTCTTTGTTCTCAACCCAATCATGAAATTCTTTATTAATATTTTGAAAATGAGCTGTGGCATCTGATTGTAAGATGTCAGTCAGGTGTTGTTCAACATTGTCAAATTTATTCTGTACGTCAGTAATTCGTTTTTCAAGGTTGTCATGTACTGAAGGGTATGTTTGAATTTGTTCAGTAAGAACTTCACACGTGACATTAAGGTTTTTTACTTGTGTCTGTAAAAGTGCTACGTCAGTTGTAGTCTTTTCTTGTCTCGTATAGAGCTGGGAAAATTTAGTACTGAGTTCGGTCATCTGTTTGGTCAGTGTGGCGTCTATAAGTTCCACACGTTTACACAAAGTGTCATTACCTATCTTGATTGCTATGAGATCAGATTTGATTTCGTCATCTTGTGTTTTTAACTGTTCATTTTGTGTCTCTAATTGTGCCTTTAAGGTTGCCATGTTTTCGGCGTTCTGTTTCCTTATGGTTGCCATATTTTCTGCGTTTTGTTTCACTAGCATTTGTAACATGTCGGCAATGTTTACCGTTTGCAAGGTCTCTGCCCCCGCCGCGTCATTAGACGTGACGTCATGCATTAACATGGGCTCTGATTGAGATTTTGAAATTTTTGTAGTGGACGGCCTATCGTCAAAATTTTCGTCAACACTTGCGTCAATGTTTGATGAATCGTCACTACCGGTTGCTGTCGTAAAGTCATTTTCTAACACTTGTCTCACGTCCGAGTCGGATTGCGTCTGAATAGTACGTCCTTGCTGTTCCATTTTTGCGTATTGTTTTCTAGTTATTACCATGCCACACGTGATATATGTTTCAAGAAAATTTTTGACACTGATTTTAAAATAAAATGTAGTTGAGCATGAATCGCTCGTAGCAACAATGGCTGTCTGTTAATTTAAAAATATAAACTGAATTTGAGATTATTGGTAATGGCTGCTGGCCATGTTACATGATATCGTACAGAAGTCGGCCATATTGTACACTCGTGTATTGGTATTGTTGCATACGTTATTGTTTAGGGAAAAGTACTGAGAATGAAATTTATCACTGAAACTGTTATGCGGAAAAGAAACACTAGAGAATTTACTGAAAAGCTAATACACTGAATTATATGTCTGGTCAAGCCTGCTAATGCAAAGATGCTGCGTCTTACCTTATTTTGCTGGAAGTTTCATTGCGTCTTCCCGCAAAATTTCAGAATTGGAAAATATCTTCAGATTTTGTTATCTCTCATACATTGACGTCCAGGTCCAGAAAGTTGATTTTTTACATGAAACAAAGAGAACAATGTAACAAATGACAAAATAACAAGTCCTGTCACGGTCGCCAATATAAAATAAATTAATAAATAAAAATATATTGTTATTTAGATATTGATTATTCTATCTGTATGATGGTGATTGTGATTGCAATTGTATTGGCTTATCTGGAACGTGGACGTTTAATTATTCAGTATCAGACGCTTGCCAATGGCTTTTACGTAAAGGCAATGTTATCGTAGTTGACCGTGAAATAAAACTGAATAATCGGACTTCGTAATTAAATCGTTTCCAAAGACTGCTGCGGTAGGTGCGGACTCATAATCTAAATCTCAATATTACAATAATTTGCCAGCCATGCCAATACGTCGTACAGAGGTGATTGTCTACTAAACATAAAAAAGTTACACAGTTAGATAAATCAGATATATTCAATGAATAAGCCTACAGTTCATAATCCTACTTACTTTTATAAATATAAATTCTTTACAGAATCGAGTGCCTAGTGTGGTTGCAACTCGCAGTATTCTTCTATAACATGAAATATGGCGGTGTGCCAGACAATAAAAAAAAATACGTGCTTCTCGCACCACTTCAACCAGAGCTCTCTCTTTCTTAATCAAACATAAGAGTAACGTAATTGTGCTTTTGTTTTATCAGCGACGCAGCGCTGCAGTTGTGTGCCATAGGCTTTATTTATTTGTCACTGATTATTTATTTAATTAATATTTCGCGTTTCCGAGGAAACTCACGCTCGGCATGCAAATGTGCCTTTATAAGCCGTGTGTGCGGGAGAGTTGTCGTGATGCAGGAACCATACGCCAGAATCCCACAAAGCTGGACATTTTCGCGACAAATGTCTGCGAAGCCACTTCATAGCTTCCAAATTGAATTTGTCCCTGAAAACCAGACAGAAAACCAACAATTCTGAGTGTACTATCCCTTTGATGTCAAGAAAACAGATCAACGCAGTTTTCACATTCGGTTTCACTTGTCGAGCTTTTTTTGGTCGAGGTGAGCCAGGTGACTTCCATTGTGATGACTGTTGTTTACTTTCTGGCTCGTACCATAGCACCATGATTCATCACCTGTAATGATTTTGTTGAAGGATGCGTTCAAAAATGATCCACATTTTTTCATTTCGAGACAGGCTTGATCGCGACGATCCCTTTGATCTTCGGTACGAAGGCTTCGGCACGAATTTTGCTGCCACTCTTCGCATCCCCAAATCGATGGTCGAGATGCGCTGAATTGAGCTCCAGGACAACCCGGACAAGTTCTCGAGTAGATCAATTGTCCTGCTCCGATCTTCACTGACGAGATGACGGATTTTGTCAATGTTGTCTTCGCTTCGAACAGTTGAAGGTCGACCGGAACAGGGCTGATCTACAACTACCATTTCTCCCCTTCTAAACTGAGAAAACCATTTGAACACTTGCGTTTTACTAAGAACACGGTCTTTGTAGGTCGTGTGAATCATCGCAACAGTTTCTTCTGCGTTCTTGCTGAGCAAGGAACGAAACTTCACTGCCGCTCATTGTTCGTATGAACTAGCCATTTCCTCATGTCATGTCTGCACTGTACGCACACTCAAAGAACTGCCAAAGAAACCACCCTTCTCACTGTTGTGTGACGCCACATGGCGGAATGACTCAGCAGAGCTCCTACTACAAACCTCTGGCGGCGCAACCTGCTACTACAAGTACACAATGTGCAGCATTACAATTCCAGTTACTTTTGGGTCCCCCCTCGTATATAAGCATTCCTGACCCCAGCTCCGTATTCTGCCTGTTTACATATCTCTGTATTTGAATGAATACGCACCTATACCAGTTGCCTTTTTTTTTTTTTCAGTGTGTTAGTGCTAGACTAGTAGACAGGATTACAACCAAGCCTCCTATACAAGTGCAAAGGTCCAGGTGACACTGCAAGTCTGTTAGCTTCAGTCTAGATGTCTCAGGCAACTTCAGCACAGTGGAGACTGATATAGTTGGTTCCGTGTTCCACGGGTCATTTGTACAACTGATGTCTATGATGTGGAACAAGTCATTTTACATTGTCATTACCCAATCATATTATGTAAAGAAACTTTCCCACTTTTTGCAAAATTAACTTATCTGTGCCTTGAGAATTTTATATCACAGTATAAATGACCAAACATTTTGTTGAGACCATTCTGCACCTCTTTCCGTGCTAAGGCCAAAACTTTAATGTGCAGCAATGAATGTCATTTTGGCTTCTGGTATCGTATTTGTGTGTCTCGTTGTTTCTTTTGAACTGCCATAGATTACTAACAACAAACTTCATGAGGGAATAAATAGACTGAGAGGCAGTAGTTAAAATGCCTAACTCCTTAAACAGATGTCTATAAGATGATCATGGGTGAGCACCACACATTCTTACAGCACATTTTTTAAGCAATGAACAGTTTCTTTCTCAAAGATGAGTTATCTCAGAACATTATTGAATGGATAGATGTATAATATGTCAGATTACTGATTTCTCTCTCCCCAAGATTTGCAAAGATTCAAAGTGCAAATGTGGGTGGTCTAAGTTCTTGTAGGAGTTGCAGTTTTTTTTTTTTCAGTTTAAATCCTCATCAATATGGACACCTAAAAATTTTGAAGTTTCCACTGAAACTATTGTTTCCTCACCATGTGAGGACAAACGTATTCAAGAAACTCAAGAAATTTCCAAACAATCTGTGACAGTACAATCAAGCTCGTAAGGTGCAAGCTTAGTGTGGGAAGTGTGTGTGTGTTGTGTGTGTGTCCTGACCTGCCACAAATTTCTCTCCTGTGCCAACCTCTTCATTCTTCATCTCGGAGCTGCACTTTTAACTACATCCTAAATTATTTGCTTGATGTATTCCAGTCTCTGTCTTCCTCTTCAGACTTCACCCCCTACAACTCCCTCTGGTAGCACAGAAGTTATTCCCCAATGGTCTTGAACAGATAGGGTGGACAGTAGGATATCTGTTTTCTTGTCACAGTTTTCCATATATTCCTTTCACTGCCGATTCTCCAGGGAATGTTCTCACTCCTACTCCTCCTAAATTTCAACATTCTTCTGTAGCATTTGTAGACTATAAAACATTGTATCAAGTGCAGCAGTATATAAATTCCTGTATACCCCCTGAACCAAAAATGTATCTGTAGAACCTGTTAAGACTGTCGCAGGAGAGTTAAGATGAAATTCCTATATGGGTAATGTCACTGATTGGGTTGAATGCCATTTAGACCCACACAAATGCTATTTTCCAAGTTTTGTGCTGCCACTGTGTGATGCAGAAGTAGCTAATGTGAATAAAGCTTAGTGTGTGTGTGTGTTTGTGTGTGTGTGTGTGTGTGTGTGTGTATGTGTGTGAGAGAGAGAGAGAGAGAGAGAGAGAGAGAGAGAGAGAGAGAGAGAGAGAGAGAGAGAGAGAGAGAAATGTCAGAATAGTTTAAAACTCTTTGTTACGTGACTACCAGGTTACTATATTTTCTATGTGAAGTTCAAGGTCCAGCGATATCATCTGTGATTTAAGCTCTTTAGGAACGTTCTTGGAAAAGAAGGTATAATAATAAGGGGTCACTAATTTCTCATATCCTTACAGGACAATTGACAAATGTAAATCCAGCAGGGTATAATTATTTCTTCATCAGGCTGTATAGATCCCATCACGAAAGTAGTCTTCAGGGATGTGGAATGAGCCAAGCTATACAGTTCATTAACAAAAGACAAGGAAATTGTGACAACCTAATCCGTATGCTGCTTGAACTGACCTTTGGTTTATGAGTTTCAAGGGTTTAAAAATAAAAAAAAAACTTTTGTTTTTCATCAATCGATGATTGTTTTAAAATCCTGTAGCTCAAAAACTATACAACCTATAGAGGTCAAACTTGCACCATTGTTTTCCTCTAAAAATTACCTTCAACTTTATATGTAACATGACTATGCTACCTAAATCTGAAAATTTTAAACTATTCCAAAAAAACATTTCTTAAAATTTCCAAAATATGTACCCTCGGATTTTTTTTATAAAAATTACATGTGTTGTCCAGTCTAACTGACTACTTGCATGCAAAATTTCAAGATTGGATCTCAATGGGTTCTTGTATAAAATAATATTTTACTACCGCAATACACACTAGTGAGTTGAAAAGCAGACTATTTCTAGGCTATGAATACTAAGGTAGGCCTATGTAATTCTAACAAACTTAAATTATTATGTTAGCCTTTTTATGCAACATTACCCTCTTTTTGTTTGTTAATTCATTAAATGATATGGTGTTGTTTTAATTTAATGTTCATGATTCTTTTAACTATGCATCAGAAGAAAGTGAACACATTTTAATTGGTAATATACATGCTACAAGTTAAAATTTTGAATAAAGCCACTCACCTTCATCCATAGTTGTAAATGGCAGAGATTATCTTTTTCTTGGTTTTCCAGTGTTATTTGTAATCATTTACAACAAGTTCCTTATATTAGAAATTGGCATATAAGTAATTTCAGTTGGGGAAAAAGATTAGCTTCTTTATATTTGCATGGATAGAACTGTATTTGTAATACTAATTGGTATTTACAAAGTTAATACACATGGTATTTATACAACTTAGTGTTTAGTGAGGGTAGGTGTAACATAATTTAAACGTGCTTCTTTTATGATCTTTTAAGATATTTTTCCTAAGCAAGAGAAGACAACTTCATTTCTTTAGCACTTAAAGTGTAGGTTGTTCCCGTAGCTGTTGTTGGATTTGCTGTTTGTAAAAGAGTATTTCCTAGGACATCTATTATATCTCTTGGTTGTGGATAGTAAAAAGACAGGGCTGGACCCTTTGGGTGAAAAAAATTTATTCAGTACATGCCCTGTATTTTTCTTCAATGGATCCTAGCCACCAAGAGTCATCGTAAGCTACTGTCACAAAACCAGCAGCAATATTTTCCATATATGACGGTGTTATTTGGTTCAGTGTTGTCACATATTAAAGAGACTCGTCCAGGCTAAAATGATAGGGCTTGACGGTAATTTGACACTCTGTGCAGGGTTTATACGAGTCAAAAGTGATTGAAACTTTTGTGTTTCCACAGTCACTAAACCGAGGAAGTAAGTATTCTTTGGTCAATTCATAGTCCTCTGTTAAGCAATATTCAAAGTCAATTTTTTTTATGTTTTCCATGGCAAAGACATAAAGTGATTTGGGTGTTAATATTTGTTGGTCATACGGTCTTTGTAAGCTGGCTTTAGCAGCTAGCCGCTTAACAGTTCCACCGAGGCCATCGCATGCACTCTTGCCGTGGGATGTTGCAAAGAACTCCCACTCTGCCTCAACTTCAAAATCAGTTTTGTGCAAACACAAATTAAAGAAGTTTTTCTTATTTTTATATTGTGCAGCACTGCCGTCAGAAAATTAAGTAATCTTTTTAAGTGCAAAAGACAAGGTTTGCTTCATGATTTCTAGCAGTTTTTTCTGGAATACGTAGAAAGCGACTGGATTATGATTCAGGCAATCTGATATGAAGACATGCTGCAGATGTGTTAGTTTTCCCTCCCATTTATAATATATGATGAAAGAATGCAGTGAAGCTTGGGTGGTAGTCCAGTGGAATGATTGTATTTAATCTTGTACTACAAAAGAGTAGTTTTCTGCAAAATCACAGTTGACTACTATATGGCCTTCAGTTAAATTGTCCTTGATATCGCTGTAGTATTCTTTCTGCTGACTAGCTATAAATGAATGAGTTTTTACCTTCATTAGAGTGTCCGGAAACTCATCCATAAAGTCATCAGTACTTTGTACTACAGTATCCATCAAACACCTATCTACAGTTACCCACTTTTTGTAGTTAACTTCAATCATATTGTCAGTGAACTTTGCATTCAATAGATCTTTAAGTCTAGAGACACCAGGACATTCTTTACAAATATCCATAAAACATTGTTACGATGGTGGATTGCACATCATCTTGGCTAGGCAGGAATGATAAAATTTCAAAGCAGTTACATCTCCATCCAAAACAAAATTTTGCATCTTAGCACCATTCATCATTAGTTTAATGTTTTGGTGTAAGGTACACACACAAACAGTATGTGTGCCACTTCTTCCAGCCACGATACAGTTCCTTGGTCTTAATTTGCAAAACTTGGAAAACCCAATTTTGTTTGCAGGGATCTTTTCCTTAAGTAATTGGTATATTTCTTGCAAATTTGCCAACACTAGCCTCTTTTGAACCTGGATCTTTCCATCTTTATTTCTTATAGTCACACAATCTTTTTTCCCTGGCACCATTCTACTAACATAGTCAGAATTGTAGAAGTCTTTTACACAGTCAACAATATACTCATTTAGAGTTCTTCCAGGTTTAGGATTAGTAAAAGAAAAAGGAATTTTGTCAAATCCTAACAGTTTTACTGCACCAGCCATGTAGTTTGTCACTCCAAATTCTTCTTCTATTTTCAGACAGCTCCAACTCATAGGTAAGATAGACAAAATCATCATGTTTTCACTTCTTTTTGTTGTTTGAGCAAACTTTTCTTTTAACTGTTGAGTAATCTCTGATTCATCTTCGGAATATTCGGTAATAACTTCTTCAGGGCTCGATTCTGGTAGTAAGTTCTTTTCTAAGCTAGACTTTATTTTATCAAGTGTTTTCTTTGTATAGGTAGGCACAGAAAAATTTTTCTTCTTTAGTGGTGACTCACCAATGAGTTCCAAAGACTTGTTGAAATAGTCTACGGAAGATTGAGGATCAATAAAAGAATCGTTTACATTTTCGCTACTCCAAGGTAAAACTACTTCTTCTGTTTTGTGTTTGTCACTAATCTTTTTCCTACATACATCACATATTTTCATGCCACTAATGATTCCTAAGTCTAGAGAGCACATCCAGTCTCTTACAGTTCTTAGTGATTGTACACAGACTTTCTTATGTTGTTCTACTTTAAAAGGATTACAACATTTAGCAACAACAATCGCCCAATTCTTCTGAGATGCCGTTTCTGTAACGTAACAAATTTTACTATCAAAAAGTACGTGTGTGTGTGTCTAATATACATACACACACACACACATATATATATATATATATATATATATATATATATATATATATATATATATATATATATATATATATATAAAAACAAAGATGATGTGACTTACCAAATGAAAGTGCTGGCAGGTCGACAGACACACAAACATACACACAAAATTCAAGCTTTCGCAACAAATTGTTGCCTCATCAGGAAAGAGGGAAGGAGAGGGAAAGACGAAAGGATGTGGGTTTTAAGGGAGAGGGTAAGGAGTCATTCCAATCACGGGAGCGGAAAGACTTACCTTAGGGGGAAAAAAGGACGGGTATACACTCGCACACACACACATATCCACCCACATATACACAGACACAAGCAGACATATTTAAAGACAAAGAGTTTGGGCAGAGATGTCAGTCGAGGCAGAAGTGCAGAGGCAAAGATGTTGTTGAATAACAGGTGAGGTATGAGTGGCGGCAACTTGAAATTAGCGGAGATTGAGGCCTGGTGGATAACGGGAAGAGAGGATATATTGAAGAGCAAGTTCCCATCTCCGGAGTTCGGATAGGTTGGTGTTAGTGGGAAGTATCCAAATAACCCGGACGGTGTAACACTGTGCCAAGATGTGCTGGCCGTGCACCAAGGCATGTTTAGCTACAGGGTGATCCTCATTACCAACAAACACTGTCTGCCTGTGTCCATTCATGCGAATGGACAGTTTGTTGCTGGTCATTCCCACATAGAATGCGTCACAGTGTAGGCAGGTCAGTTGGTAGATCACGTGGGTGCTTTCACACGTGGCTCTGCCTTTGATCGTGTACACCTTCCAGGTTACAGGACTGGAGTAGGTGGTGGTGGGAGGGTGCATGGGACAGGTTTTACACCGGGGGCGGTTACAAGGGTAGGAGCCAGAGGGTAGGGAAGGTGGTTTGGGGATTTCATAGGGATGAACTAAGAGGTTACGAAGGTTAGGTGGACGGCGGAAAGACACTCTTGGTGGAGTGGGGAGGATTTCATGAAGGATGGATCTCATTTCTGGGCAGGATTTGAGGAAGTCGTATCCCTGCTGGAGAGCCACATTCAGAATCTGATCCAGTCCCGGAAAGTATCCTGTCACAAGTGGGGCACTTTTGTGGTTCTTCTGTGGGAGGTTCTGGGTTTGAGAGGATGAGGAAGTGGCTCTGGTTATTTGCTTCTGTACCAGGTCGGGAGGGTAGTTGCGGGATGCGAAAGCTGTTGTCAGGTTGTTGGTGTAATGCTTCAGTGATTCCGGACTGGAGCAGATTCGTTTGCCACGAAGACCTAGGCTGTAGGGAAGGGACCGTTTGATGTGAAATGGGTGGCAGCTGTCGTAATGGAGGTACTGTTGCTTGTTGGTGGGTTTGATGTGGACGGACGTGTGAAGCTGGCCATTGGACAGGTGGAGCTCAACATCAAGGAAAGTGGCATGAGATTTGGAGTATGACCAGGTGAATCTGATGGAACCAAAGGAGTTGAGGTTGGAGAGGAAATTCTGGAGTTCTTCTTCACTGTGAGTCCAGATCATGAAGATGTCATCAATAAATCTGTACCAAACTTTGGGTTGGCAGGCCTGGGTAACCAAGAAGGCTTCCTCTAAGCGACCCATGAATAGGTTGGCGTATGAAGGGGCCATCCTGGTACCCATGGCTGTTCCCTTTAATTGTTGGTATGTCTGGCCTTCAAAAGTGAAGAAGTTGTGAGTCAGGATGAAGCTGGCTAAGGTAATGAGGAAAGAGGTTTTAGGTAGGGTGGCGGGTGATCGGCGTGAAAGGAAGTGCTCCATCGCAGCGAGGCCCTGGACGTGCGGGATATTTGTGTACAAGGAAGTGGCATCAATGGTTACAAGGATGGTTTCTGGGGGTAACGGATTGGGTAAGGATTCCAGGCGTTCGAGAAAGTGGTTGGTGTCTTTGATGAAGGATGGGAGACTGCACGTAATGGGTTGAAGGTGTTGATCTACGTAGGCAGAGATACGTTCTGTGGGGGCTTGGTAACTAGCTACAATGGGACGGCCAGGATGATTGGGTTTGTGAATTTTAGGAAGAAGGTAGAAGGTAGGGGTGCGGGGTGTCGGTGGGGTCAGGAGGTTGATGGAGTCAGGTGAAAGGTTTCGTAGGGGGCCTAAGGTTCTGAGGATTCCCTGAAGCTCCGCCTGGACATCAGGAATGGGATTACCTTGGCAAACTTTGTACGTAGTATTGTCTGAAAGCCCGACGATCAAGTACCACGGTCGTGGAATCCTTGTCCGCCGGAAGAATGATGATGGACTGGTCAGCCTTCAGATCACGGATAGCCTGGGCTTCAGCAGTGGTGATGTTGGGAGTAGGATTAAGGTTTTTTAAGAAGGATTGAGAGGCAAGGCTGGAAGTCAGAAATTCCTGGAAGGTTTGGAGAGGGTGATTTTGAGGAAGAGGAGGTGGGTCCCACTGTGACGGAGGACGGAACTGTTCCAGGCAGGATTCAATTTTGATACAGTCTTGGGGAGTTGGATCATTAGGGGTAGGATTAGGATCATTTTTCTTCGTGGCAAAGTGATACTTCCAGCAGAGAGTACGAGTGTAGGACAGTAAATCTTTGACGAGGGCTGTTTGGTTGAATCTGGGAGTGGGGCTGAAGGTGAGGCCTTTGGATAGGACAGAGGTTTCAGATTGGGAGAGAGGTTTGGAGGAAAGGTTAACTACTGAATTAGGGTGTTATGGTGCCAGATTGTGTTTCTTGGAATTTTGAGGTTTTGGAGGGAGTGGAGCTGCAAGTGGGAGACTGAGTAGATGGGAGAGACTGGGTTTGTGTGCAATGAGAGGTGGTTGAGGTTTGCTTCGTGGTTACCCAGGCCTGCCAACCCAAAGTTTGGTACAGATTTATTGATGACATCTTCATGATCTGGACTCACAGTGAAGAAGAACTCGAGAATTTCCTCTCCAACCTCAACTCCTTTGGTTACATCAGATTCACCTGGTCATACTCCAAATCCCATGCCACTTTCCTTGATGTTGACCTCCACCTGTCCAATGGCCAGCTTCACACGTCCGTCCACATCAAACCCACCAACAAGCAACAGTACCTCCATTACGACAGCTGCCACCCATTTCACATCAAACGGTCCCTTCCCTACAGCCTAGGTCTTCGTGGCAAAGGAATCTGCTCCAGTCCGGAATCACTGAAGCATTACACCAACAACCTGACAACAGCTTTCGCATCCCGCAACTACCCTCCCGACCTGGTACAGAAGCAAATAACCAGAGCCACTTCCTCATCCTCTCAAACCCAGAACCTCCCACAGAAGAACCACAAAAGTGCCCCACTTGTGACAGGATACTTTCCGGGACTGGATCAGATTCTGAATGTGGCTCTCCAGCAGGGATACGACTTCCTCAAATCCTGCCCAGAAATGAGATCCATCCTTCATGAAATCCTCCCCACTCCACCAAGAGTGTTTTTCTGCCGTCCACCTAACCTTCGTAACCTCTTAGTTCATCCCTATGAAATCCCCAAACCACCTTCCCTACCCTCTGGCTCCTACCCTTGTAACCGCCCCCGGTGTAAAACCTGTCCCATGCACCCTCCCACCACCACCTACTCCAGTCCTGTAACCCGGACGGTGTACACGATCAAAGGCAGAGCCACGTGTGAAAGCACCCACGTGATCTACCAACTGACCTGCCTACACTGTGACGCATTCTATGTGGGAATGACCAGCAACAAACTGTCCATTCGCATGAATGGCCACAGGCGGACAGTGTTTGTTGGTAATGAGGATCACCCTGTGGCTAAACATGCCTTGGTGCACGGCCAGCACATCTTGGCACAGTGTTACACCGTCCGGGTTATATATATATATATATATATATATATATATATATATATATATATATATATATATATATATATATATATGGTTATAACAGAGGGAAACATTCCACGTAGGAAAAATATATCTAAAAACAAAGATGATGTGACTTACCAAATGAAAGTGCTGGCAGGTCGACAGACACACAAACAAACACAAACATACACACAAAATTCAAGCTTTCGCAACAAACTGTTGCCTCATCAGGAAAGAGGGAAGGAGAGGGAAAGACGAAAGGATGTGGGTTTTAAGGGAGAGGGTATGGAGTCATTCCAATCCCGGGAGCGGAAAGACTTACCTTAGGGGGAAAAAAGGACGGGTATACACTCACGCACACACACACATATCCATCCACACATATACAGACACAAGCAGACATATTTAAACCAGAGATTGTAGAGAGTTTCAGGGAGAGCATAAGGGAACAATTGACAGGAATGGGGGAAAGAAATACAGTAGAAGAAGAATGGGTAGCTCTGAGGGATGAAGTAGTGAAGGCAGCAGAGGATCAAGTAGGTAAAAAGACGAGGGCTAATAGAAATCCTTGGGTAACAGAAGAAATATTGAATTTAATTGATGAAAGGAGAAAATATAACACGCAGTAAATGAAGCAGGAAAAAAGGAATACCAACGTCTCAAAAATGAGATCAACAGGAAGTGCAAAATGGCTAAGCAGGGATGGCTAGAGGATAAATGTAAGGATGTAGAGGCTTATCTCACTAGGGTAAGATAGATACTGCCTACAGGAAAATTAAAGAGATCTTTGGAGAAAGGAGAAACACTTGTATGAATATCAAGAGCTCAGATAGCAACCCACTTCTAAGCAAAGAAAGGAAGGCAGAAAGGTGGAAGGAGTATATACAGGGTTTATACAAGGGCGATGTACTTGAGGACAATATTATGGAAATGGAAGAGGATGTAGATGAAGATGAAATGGGAGATAAGATACTGCGTGAAGAGTTTGACAGAGCACTGAAAGACCTGAGTCGAAACAAGGGCCCGGGAGTAGACAACATTCCATTAGAACTACTGATGGTCTAGGGAGAGCCAGTCATGACAAAACTCTACCATCTGGTGAGCAAGATGTATGAGACAGGCGAAATACCCACAGACTTCAAGAAGAATATAATAATTCCAATCCCAAAGAAAGCAGGTATTGACAGATGTGAAAATTACAGAACTATCAGTTTAATAAGTCACAGCTGCAAAATACTAACGCGAATTCTTTACAGACGAATGGAAAAACTGGTAGAAGCGGACCTCGGGGAGGATCAGTTTGGATTCCGTAGAAATGTTGGAACACGTGAGGCAATACTAACCTTACGACTTATCTTAGAAGAAAGATTAAGAAAAGGCAAACCTACGTTTCTAGAATTTGTAGACTTAGAGAAAGCTTTTGACAACGTTAACTGGAATACTCTCTTTCAAATTCTGAAGGTGGCAGGGGTAAAATACAGGGAGCGAAAGGCTATTTACAATTTGTACAGAAACCAGATGGCAGTTATAAGAGTCGAGGGGCATGAAAGGGAAGCAGTGGTTGGGAAAGGAGTGAGACAGGGTTGTAGCCTCTCTCCGATGTTATTCAATCTGTATATTGACCAAGCAGTAAAGGAAACAAAAGAAAAATTCGGAGTAGGTATTAAAATTCATGGAGAAGAAGTAAAAACTTTGAGGTTTGCCGATGACATTGTAATTCTGTCAGAGACAGCAAAGGACTTGGAAGAGCAGTTGAATGGAATGGACAGTGTCTTGAAAGGAGGATATAAGATGAACATCAACAAAAGCAAAACGAGGATAATGGAATGTAGTCAAATTAAATCGGGTGATGCTGAGGGGATTAGATTAGGAAATGAGACACTTAAAGTAGTAAAGAAGTTTTGTTATTTGGGGAGCAAAATAACTGATGATGGTCGAAATAGAGAGGATATAAAATGTAGACTGGCAATGGCAAGGAAAGAGTTTCTGAAGAAGAGAAATTTGTTAACATCGAGTATAGATTTAAGTGTCAGGAGGTCGTTTCTGAAAGTATTTGTATGGAGTGTAGCCATGTATTGAAGTGAAACATGGACGATAACCAGTTTGGACAAGAAGAGAATAGAAGCTTTCGAAATGTGGTGCTACAGAAGAATGCTGAAGATAAGGTGGGTAGATCACGTAACTAATGAGGAGGTATTGAATAGGATTGGGGAGAAGAGAAGTTTGTGGCACAACTTGACAAGAAGAAGGGACCGGTTGGTAGGACATGTTTTGAGGCATCAAGGGATCACAAATTTAGCATTGGAGGGCAGCGTGGAGGGTAAAAATCGTAGAGGGAGACCAAGAGATGAATACACTAAGCAGGTTCAGAAGGATGTAGGCTGCAGTAGGTACTGGGAGATGAAGAATCTTGAACAGGATAGAGTAGGATGGAGAGCTGCATCAAACCAGTCTCAGGACTGAAGACCACGACAACAACAACAACAACGTGTCTCTCAAAGACACTATCGCTTCAGATAGAAACGTAACAGTAATGTTATTGCAATTCGCAGCAAAATATATCCAGGGAACATTTTATCCATGTATATCTATAGCAACTAGCCAGCTTAACTCCGTCATGTGATATAAATACAATAACCGGGCGGCACTTAGACAAGGGCCAGACAAACTGTTTTCAATGGCGGTTAACACTGACAGTAGCAATCTACAAACAGAATGTATCAGCACTCCAGGCCCTAGTAAACGTTAATCGTGACATCACATACAGCTCTCACTAGAACCTTGCGTACTAAGCAAGTTGAAATTAACACATTCAAGGACAGACTCAGTAGGAGTAGGAATGGCCGGCCAAGAAAATGAAGTCAACAGCACAGAACCAAGTAGTCTATTCCGGCCACAATTTACAGCACAAGCCCCTCCCTCCTCGATCGGCCCAGGAGGTGGCGCCACCGTGTGCTCTGCACACACCACTGGAAAGGTGACCCGTACCGGCGGTGGGAATATCGCCGATCGAGCCACACGGCTCACCGTCGTCACAGATGCTGTCACGTCACTGATACCTTCCTCTATGTTAACTGATTCTGTATGTCCAGGTCTGTCTGTTGCCAGGAGGTCTAAGATGTTACCCTCATGAGTTGGTTCTCTAACTATTTGCTAGAGGTAATTTTTGGACAAGACATCCAGAACAGTGCCATACAATTCCCTGTCTCTGGCACCAGTTTTGATGGCATAGCACTCCCAAGTTGTAACATTACCCTATTTACCCGTGCTAATATATCATCGGTAGAAGCACCTCCGTCGGTTTTGGCTGAAAAGTGATTGTCAAAAATAGGCTGTGTCAAATGATACTGTCTGCACCAGATTTAGAATCCAAAACACTTTATTTGCACTTTGATATTAAATAACTTTTTGTTTATGGTCAGATCTGAGTCCCAGTCACTGTAATTTATGCACAGATAAAGGATAAGCCACATAGTACACTCTACTGATGTTACAATGATGACGGTTGTTCAAGTGTAGTAACCTAAACACTAAAGTGACAGAAGTTTATGTGTGGCTGACGTTCAATTAACACAGTCACCGATTAACATCCTTAAATTGTTATCCTTTCAAGTAACTAATCACATCAAAATGAAAATGATATGCACAGTAAATATCATTTGGAGATAACACAGGTCACAGTCCAATACTGTCGTTACAGTTTCCAGAAACCGTTGTCGAAGTTTGACAGAGTTCTCGAGATTAGTTGTTGCTTTTGAATGATTCACTGTGAATTTGGAATTAAACTACAGAATGATCTCCCAGATGTGAAATTCATATAAAACTCAGTACACAGTGCTAACTCTTCTGCCGGCAGTGTGCAGCAATTTTTGGAACAGATCTCGCTCACATTATACACTTCTGGAGACTGACTCGTGTGGCTCTTAGCAACCTCTCTTTTATAAAGTACAAAAATCTGCAGTACATTCAGTTACTGTTATTTGCTGTCCTTTTACAAATTATAGCTAAAGATTTCTATTTGTGAATAATGGAAACGTGGAAGGAAGGTCGGATTTAACATCCTGTCAACATCGGGGTCATTAGATATGGAGCACGAGGTCAGATCGTGTCAAAGACAGGGAAGGAAATTGGCCGCACTCTCCGATAGGAACTGTCCCGGCATTTCCGTAGAGTGATGTAGGGAAATCGCAGAAAACCTAAATGTGTATGACACAGGATTGAACCGTCAACTTCCCAAATTCGAGTCCAGTGTGCTCACCGTGCACCACCTCGCTCGGTCAAATAGTGGAATAAGATTTGTGTGTGTTGTGTACATAGTTCCGCGTAGTTAGCGCGTACACAACTTTCCCACTAGAGCGCGCCCCGCTAAGCACAACAGCGCAGGCGCAGCGTTCGTCCGTCTCCGCACTACGAGATGGCGCTGTCTTAAGAGATGGACCAAATTCTGCTTCCGCCGATCCGCGTATTAATATGTAACGCAGCCAATGAGATTGCTGCTAACGTAGAACCTTTTGTCCTTGCGGATCACACTCGCGCAGTGATACCTGAACGCTCAAGGTATTATAACGAGTGTACAGACCTCCGATTAGTCAGTCTGCATTAGTCTGTACCAGTCTGCATTTGTCTGTACCAGTCAATAGTCAAGTTTCAGTTTGCGCCTAATAAGATTATTCATTATCTTCACGGCTGTGTACAGGAATATGGCAGACACTTTGGTCTTGGTACGTTAATCTTATTGTCACATGTCTCTGATACTTGACAAAGGAACTTCAGAGTGTCAATTGTAAATAGCATCCAGAACCAAGTTAAGTAGTTTTTAGGCTTGTTATTATTTTAATAAATGTGTGTGAAAATTAATCAAGTTCTGTTTAAAGTTGTTCACCGTCAATCTGCTACTCTACGCGTGCAAGTGGCATTTCTATCGTCTGACCAAACGGCAGAAGATAAACACGCCATGATAGGACCATGAGACATATTGTTGACACTCGCCTACTTCGTTAGAGTGACAAGTCATATAATCTGATGGTGTGTGTACCGAAGATCTTACAGTACACCCACCACCACAGTGTGACTGAGGAATTTTAAATAAAACAATAATTGCTATTGGATTATGCTGCTTAGTTTGCCAAAAAATGGTATTCTGTTTTTGGTAACAACGCTTCAACTATAAATGCTAATTACTCTGAAACTAGTTGTGAGCAAAACTCACCACCAGTTTCCCGACATTAGCTGCATCTATAAATACTTTATCTGAAAGCCAGTAATGAGATAGATGTTTACACATGAACAATGATAACAATGTTTTATGTTACTGGTATTTGTAGTCAGCACAGCTTTTAGTAAACTAATTACACTAATGGCTTCTAGGTAACCAGACGAATGTAATGGATAATAAAATTAGCCTGAGCTAATATTTGAGACTTTTGATATTGTGCACACCTGCCATACAAATGATAAGCCAATGATGTTTACACACACACACACACACACACACACACACACACACACACACACACACAAAGGAAAGGAAAGGGGGCGGGGCGGGGTATGAGGGAGCTAGTGGCGGGGGAGAAAAATGTAACAGCGTGAAAGAATCCACCTGGTTTGTTTAAAAATGTTACAACGGCACGATATTGAGGGAGTTCTGCAAACAAAACAATCGCCAGTTTCGCCACTGATAGAAGATGCGCGAGACCAGTTCGGGCATCGAGCCTATCCGAGTGCCAGTACGCAGGGTACTGAGTGCCAGCTGGGGGCCGGCTCCCCTCAGGAGAGGATGCAGCCAGTGTACGACATCCTTCCCAGCCAAGTCAGTGCACGCATCCAGGCCAGAGTGGGGGCGACATCGTACTGGTTAAGTGGGCTCGTACTGCCAAGATTTTGTAAATTTGACTCCATTCTGTAATCATTCCTACATCACATACCCTCTCAACTTGTGAAGTTTCATTTCTTTTCCTCCTCCCCTTCTGGGTATTTCTTTCTTTCCTTCCCCCCCCCCCCCCTCCCCCCACCCCCCCCCCCCCCCTCTCTCGGACATGAACTATGAACTCATTACTTTAAAGAAGATTTTCTGATGACACAGATGTACAGAGACATAAATTAAGCACAGTCGATCACATCTTATAACTCAAGGGGTACGTTGCTCTGAATGGAACGTGGTATCGCCAAGTTTAAAAATGTTAATTAGTAGTAACCTGATAAATACCTGTATAATTGACACTTAAAATAATAGGGTATCTGGTGCTAATTTATTATTGTTTCACTAGTTCATAAAAACTGACAAAAGTTTCTAACTTCAGATTACCACAAAGAGAACATTTATTTTGATGAAACTTGCACATAATACAAATAAAAAGTGAATAAATAAGCAAGAAAAATTTTTTTGGATAAACAGATAACAAATATTTCGTAACTATTTTAAATTAATTACTGTACACAATAATACATGCTAGTCCAGCCAGTGATATTTAAGAATGGCTACCTCATCAGTCTTGCCACTTTATCTCGTAAAGAAAAAGTTGTTTCAAATCCACTGTCATTACGACGAGAAACCGAGCGTCATTGCGGATCGTTAAAGCCAGAATTCAAACACTATTGCAGATGGTTAAACAATGGAAACTTCAGGCTGGAATATCAACAATTTTAAGAAAAGGATTGGCAGTCAGGCACAACTAAAAGACTGTTACACATTACCGCTTTCTGTCAGAGCCTCCTTCGGCAAAGAAAATACGCGTACGTTCGCACGAGCGAACACGGCCAGAAGTTAGAATGTATAACAGTCTATTCGTTGTACTTGTCTGCTAATCAGTGTAAAGATGACCCACTGAGTTGCACACTATCCTTTTCCTAATATTACTGTAAATAATTTATGTTCTTTCTACACACTTCCACAATTACTTGTAATTACCCTGTTTCAAAACAGTTTCCACCAATGTTAATGTGACGTTACACCCAAAATAAATATATTCGACCTGACAGCCTGCAGCAGTCCACTACGACACACAGTCTAGTAACAAAAGTTGAGAAGTATTAAATTTTGGCCCAGTTACAATATTCCAGCTGAGATGCAATCAGTATTTAAAATTAGTTCCCTATAAATATCATATCAGTTTTATATATTCTCTAGAGAGAGAACAGATATACTGCTTTAATCCTAGACATCGTTATCACTCTTTAACTATCACTGCAACTCTCCAGTCATCCACTGCTTCCTCTGCACTGCGAAGCAACACATTCTCCTCCTCTTCAAGTTCTGCACCACTCTCGTTATCAGACACGTAGAAAGCCGGTTACAAAGGTCGAATGACGCAGTGGATTTTAAGACCGGGCATCTGCTTGGCCAGCCCTTCTACGGCCTTCGGGTCACCTTGACACTCTTTGACTCCCAGCTCCCTGTGATAAGAATGAAAACACTGCTTTTACTGTGACAACGTGGCCATCCAATGGAGTTACCTCTATATTGTGCATGTTTGAACAACAGAAAATTTAATTATATACATGGAGGCTCATATTTATCTCAGAGAAAACAATGAGAAAAGAATCTAAAAGGAAGTGACATACTGGGATACGAGGTAGGAAAGGGTGCAGGGGGCGGGGGGGTAGGTAACAAGAGGAGAGTGGCAGTCCGCACAGGGAAGGAGCAGTTCCAGAGCGAGAGGGGCTGAACGAGGCAAGGGGGTAAATGGCTGCAGGAAATACAAGTGTAACATTAGTTTGGCGAACAACTTCATAGCGTTTTTGTTTTGCTTATCGGTAATCCAGTCGCTACGGGTTTATTTAGCGATTATCAGTTTTTCTTTGTAGTTTGCTGTTGCTACTTGCATTCACATATTGCCATTTTGTCATTTTGAGATAGTGAGTAGAGTAGAAAACTGAGGGCAGAGTGGAGAAATCTGAACTTTTCGGACAGCAGTGGAGGTGGCCAGAAACATCGGGATAATGCCAATGGACAGAGCGTAACAAGAAAATTGTTTTTCATTTTAAGAAGTATTGTTTCGACATTAGTGACTGCCTGAAATCGGGAAGACCTTCGGGGCTTGACGAAGATAGTTTAAATGCATTAATCCACACTCGTCCGTGTCAGTGTGCTTGAGAACTGGCAAATGTGATGAACTGTGATCGTTCCACCATTGTGCAACATTTGCACGCAATGGGGAAGGTTCAAAAATTGGGCAAATGGGTACCGCACACTCTAAACCGAAATCATAAAAATGAACAGGTGGCCGTACTTGCACCTATTCTCGCTCGTCGTGAACTGACTCGTGAACACCTCCGACCGATCCTTACGGGTGACGAGAAATGGTGTCTTTATGCTAACATTAGGAAAAGAAAGGAATGGTTAAGGCCCAAACAAATTAGCAACTGTCCGTACAAAGACTTGCACGTATTCACAAAAGATAACGTAATGCATCTGATGGAACAGTGATGGTGGGGCGTGCCTCGAATTGCTTCCCTTGGGTGTAACCGTCACTGCTGATATTTATTGTTACGAGCTGAGACATCTCACAGACACAGTCTGAGAACAACGACCAGGAAGACCGCGTGAAGCGATGCTACTCCACGATAATGCTAGACTGCATTTTGCATCACTGACAAAAAGCACTACATAGGAGTTGGGTAGGGAAGTCATTCCACACCCACCTTATTCACCTGATCTTGTACCCTAAAATTTTCATCCTTCTGCTTTTCATCAAACAACCTTCAAGGAAATTCAATTCGACATGAAAATGTGCTCCGAAAGTGGCTCGACGAGTTCTTCGTCTCGAAAGAACGATTTCTAGTCGTAGAATCAAAAATTTACACCGGCATTGGCAGACTGTTGTAAACAGTGAAGGAGAATATATTACTGATGACTAAAGTCTCTGTTATGAGTATCTATTGTGTTTATTAAACTTATGGAAAAACACTATGAACGTATATACCAATCATTATGCACTAAAAAATAAGATTCAAGTGCTGGAAATGAGATTCCTATGAATGGTGAAAGGATACGCAAAAATAGACAAAATAAAAATGCATATTACAAAAACAGTTCAAAGTTGAATAAAAAAAATGATAAGATATATGAATTTAGAATTAAATGGAAGGACCATCTGGAAAGAGTACCCGAGTGATGACGACCGTTACAAGCTGTGCAGTACGAACCACACACAAAAGTGGAAAAAGACGTAAGAAAGTGGAGAGCATTGAGATTCTGCATCCAACTTGTTTTAAGCTGACAGGTATGGTGTAACAGTGTCTATTATAATAGGAGCCCAGAAGAAGGTCAATGTATCTCACGGCACTGGATTTCTAAGTAGAGCTTTCGATTTGCACAGACCGTGTTGTGGCAACAAAAATGTATGATATGTGCTTTATTGGAGGAAAACTGGGAGCCGTGCTACAGGTCCCAAGAATGGGCTCTCTGTACGACACCTTGAAGTTGACGTTCAGCTAAGGCCACGGACTCATAGCCGTACCACAAGCAAAAGTCATCATATAAGGAGTCTATAATTTTCAGTGCAATTTTTTGAAAGATTTCTTGTAGCCTTTGGCTGTCATTCTTTTTATTTCCTGTACGATTGTACAATTTTGGCTTTAGGCCATTATCAGGTATTATTAAAAAAGTAACAGATCAGATTGGTAAGATTTTACAGAAACATGACATCAGACCGGTCTTTACACCAACAAAGAAAATAAGTCAAGTGCTGCAATCTGCGAAGGATAAACACCCTCCTGTGTTGACATGTGGTGTATACAAAATTCTGTGTACATGTGGTAAAGTTTATATTGGAACTACCAAGAGGAGTGTAAATACATGGCTAAAAGAGCACAAAAGTCTCTGCTATAGCTGATTTCTCTATTTTTCCTATCGGCAGAGCATGCTCTTCAGTCAGGAAACCACGAAGTGAAGTTTTCTGAAACAGAAATTTTATTTACAACGTCAAATTATTATCCACAGTTATGTAGAGAAGCCATTGAAATTTATAAGCATCAGGATGATTTTAACAGAGAAGAGGAGGCATGAAACTTAGTGACATATGGACAGTAGCTCTGCAGAATCGCTAGACAACTTTATCTTTGACAAGATGACAATCGATAGTTAAGTTTTATCTTTGACAAGGATTATCTCTGCTAATCACGTGTTACTTCGACCACGCCCCCTTTCCTACAGTATATATGTCGCTCTCGGACGTCCGACCAGTCAGTCGGCAAGACTCGGCAGAGGACTGCCTCTGAAGATGTCCAGCACAGTCCTGGACAAAACGTCAGGAACAGAAGAGTTTCTCAGACCACGACCTCACATCCCAAAAGGTTTACCAGCAGCCGTTTTCAAGTATTTAATGGATGATTTTTTAGTAGCAGATTATGTCATATGAGTCATTGCTTCTATGACATTACGTTACGTTCATAAAATAAATCCGAAGTGTTCACACTATTTTAGGAGTGTGTTACTTTCAAGTAGTTGCAAAAGGAAACAAGACTATACAATAAGCTACCTACAAACATTAAAACAATAAAAGACATTTCAAGATTTAAAACTGCTGTCCATAATATCTATTGCAAAAATGTTATTATAGTATAAATGAATATCTTGAAACATAAAAATTTATTGCCAAATACCTAAAAAGAAAAAAGATAATTATTTGCGTTAAATATAATGTATGGAAGCTGAACCTTCAGTTGTAATAATATGAAGGCTAAAACAATTTAAATACTGTTATATGATTTAAAAACATGTATTGTAAATCACAATGATCTGTCCAATATTGTACAGTATACCTTGTACAACAAATGATCAAAAGGACCAATAAAAATGTTATGTAATGTAACTGCTCAAAAGTAACATGCTCCTAAAATAGCATGAACACATTGGATTTATTTTATGAGCATAACATGATGTCACAGGAACAACGATGTGAATGACATAATCTGCTACTAAAAAATCATGCATAAAAATACTTGAAAATGGCCTAAGGCCGAAATTGTACAATCGTACAGGAAATAAAGAGAATGGCAGCTGAAGGCCTCAAGACATCATAAAAGAAAAAAAAAAAGGAGTATGTGTAGCCACTGGACTCACAGATTCCCGAAGCTTGAAATCAGAGCCATGGGATCGAGTTACAGTGACACCAGGTGGTATCATATGCTTCATGTGAGTGGAAAAAGATGCAGATAAAATGAAGGTGGTAGCAGCTGAGAAGGGAGTGAAACACGGTTGCAGCTATCATAATATTATTCAGTGGAAATGTTGGGAAGCTGTGACAGATATGGACAAAAAATTTGGAAAGGGTTTTGAAGTTCAGCGATAAGAAATATTTTTTCTTGGAGGTACGTTTTGTCTTTGCAACTAAATGAAAGGCAGTTTGTTTTTTGCCATATGCGTTTCACTTCTTTCATTTATGAAGCATCTTTAGTGGCCTGAAATACATATTTGTTTTTATATCTATGATAAAAATGCATTAGGTAGTAGTCCAAATATGTTACTATGTTATGTTTTCTTATGTTTTTCTCTTGTTTTTCCGATTAGAAACAACATTTATAGCACTAGTTTCATGAGGTTAAATTATCATTTGGTGTTACTTATGATTTCCATTGATGCTAGTTCATATGTGTGGTCCTGGAGATGTGTTCGCTTGTTCCCCATAATCCAGATGGCGGATTTCTGTTATTTTTTCACCCACCTTTATTGCAACAACTCACTTGCACTTTCACTATGTGTTCACCATGTGGTGTTTACCACGGGTAATGCCAATTGTCGCTGTGTGCTTATCTTTCGTCTTTTGTTTATGTTGTGTGTATGGCTTGATATTTTTCATTTGTTGTGTGTGTGTGTGTGTGTGTGTGTGTGTGTGTGTGTGAGAGAGAGAGAGAGAGAGAGAGAGAGAGATGTTCCACATCTCTGTTATTGTTTTAATGACTGATCTGTGAGTAACTGCTTTTATTGATTTTCTCATTAAGTACTTCCTTATTCATTGCAAGGACTCTTTGTATATGAAAGTTTCCCTGTAATGTCTGGAGTTTTTTTGTTGTAGTTGTTCACCTTAATAATTTTCATGTCCTGTTCCATGTTGGATAGTTCATGCCCTTGTTTTATCAGGTATCCAGCAGAGGTAGAATTGCTATTCTTATATTTCCAACTTCTTACAAGTTCTTTATACCTTGTTTTGAGGGGGACTGATGACCTTAGCTGTTTAGTCCCCCTTAAACATCCCAACAACCACCACCGCCACCTTGTTTTGAAATTCCCACCTGTCATCACCAGATATACTGGTTCATGTTCTTGGCATTCTAACTAGTATATTCCTGTGTTCAAAAAGATTTCGGGCTTGCAGCCAGTCGTCATAAACTTCACTGCACGATATTTCGACTGTACAACTGCCAACCATCTTCAGGTGAGCCGAACGAGGACTGACAAAGACGTTCTCAACTCCATCTTATATAGTGCACTGATAGTAATGCTGCGCATGCGTTGCAGTCGCAGAGACAGATAGGGCCACACCTCCCAGTGGCAGCGCCCTTGCTGGTGGAATTGCAATACTCAGCTGCCGTGGGTATTGTCACTGGCCGCAGCTATCGAACTCTTCTGGGGTCTTCGTCTCGAGCAAATTTCGGAGACAATGGGATTCCATGCATTATTCAATTGGTAACCACTGTCACGGTTCATTAGATTTCCCGCAATGCGTATTTCCACTGATTCTTTGATAATGGAGTCCAAAAAGTTTTTGCAGTGGCCAAAATCGAAGTTTTGTAGTACTCCATTGAATGTCCATTAGAAATACAATGTTCCGCAACTGCGGACTTACTGGCTTGCAGTAGGTGAGTGCATCGTTGTTGTTCTGTACAACACTCTTCCACTGTACGCATTGTCTGTCCTATTTAGGCCATACCACATTAACATGGTATTATGTAAATTCCCGCCTTCCGCAGTGACAAATCATCCTTCATCCATCCATCCCAGCAAATCCGAAATCGTAGAAGGCGGACAAAAAACCACTTTCACATGAAAATGATTAAGAATCCTTGCTATCTTGAAGGAGATATTTCCGACAAAGGGAAGAAAAGCTAGGGACTTGGCTGGGACGTTCTCCTCTTTATCCACTTCCCGGTTCCTGGCTCTAGTTGAGAACGCCCTGTTAATTTGCCGGGTCAAGCACCCATTGTCTCTGAACACCATCCTCAAATGTGCCAGTTCCATAGGCAAATTCTCTGCATCCGACACCGTGTGTGCCCTGTGTACAAGGGTTTTAAGTACACTCACAGTCTGGGATGGGTGATGGCAACTTGATAAATGCAAATACAAATCAGTGTGAGTGGGCTTCCGATAGACAGAATGTCCCACAGTGCCGTCGCTCTTCTGTTTAACCAAAACATCCAGGAATGGAAGGCAGCCATCTTTCTCTAGTTCCATAGTAAATCGAATATTCTCATGGATGGAGTTAAGATGATGAAAAAACTCCATTAACTTTTCTTCTCTGTGGGGCCACACTATGAAAGTGTCATCGACATAGCTCCAAAAAACAGTTCATTTACAGACCGCTGATTCAAGTGCTCTCTCCTCAAAATCCTCCATAAGGAGGTTAGCCACCAGAGGAGACAGAGGGCTGCCCATGGTGACACCGTCAGACTGTTCATAATATTCCTGGTTAAACATAAAATAAGTTGAGGAAAGAGTACTGCTTTGTTTCAACATAATGTCTGATTCAAACTGTTGACCAATTAGAATCAAGGAATCTGCAAGAGGTACTTTTGTGAAAAGGGAAATTACATCAAAACTCACTAGAAGATCTGAACTACTTAAAGGGGGTAGGACGTCAAACGAGCCGACTTTGAGCAGGAGAGGCACCACAGGACATTTTAATTTCCACTGTCTATACTTTTACAAGTAAATTCATAAAACTTTGTCAGCACGACCAGGAAGGATTCAGGATTCACACTCGTAGCAGCGGAAGTTAAAAAACATGACAAAATAATTTTTTTTACATGTGAAATTTCATCATTTTTCCACTTACTATTGGCTGCATTTGTTGCTATAGGTACACTTTTCTTCATAAGTAAGAGAGACTGTTCGATGAATTTTGCACAGCATACAAACCGTACTTACAGCTGTCTGAAACTCTAGAATCTATTTAATTTTTGAAAAAATGAATGAGCTGTTATGTTTTATACTTTATGTTTAGAAAAAAAATTAGATTTTGTAGTTAATTATCTCAATTTTTACCACAGCTTTTAATAGATTTGGAAAATTCTAGAGTTTCATACACCTGTAAGTATGGTTTGTATGCTGTGCAAAATTCATCAAAGAATCTCTCTTACTTGTGAAGAAAAATGTACCTACAGCAACAAATGCAGCCAACAGTAAGCGAAAAAATGATGAAATTTCATACCTAAAAAAAAAAATCATTTTGTTATATTTTTGCACTTCCACTGCTATGATTGTGAATACTGAATCCTTCCTGGTCATGCTGACAAAGTTTTATGACTTTATTTGTAAAAGTATAGACAGCAGAAAATAAAATGTCCTGTGGTGCCTCTCCTGCTCCAAGTCTGACGTCCTACCCCGCCTTAAGTGGAGAGCCCCCAGTCTATTAATAAAATCAGCAGAGTTCCGTATATGGTGTGAACATTTGCCAACAAATGGTCTCAACAAAGAAGCTAGATGTTTGGCTAAATCATATGTGGGTGCGTCAATATTACTGACTATAGGCCGTAAAGGCAGACCTTCTTTATGCACTTTAGGAAGAGCATACAGTCTCGGTGGTACACTCCTTGGTATATATCTGGTTTGTCTGTTGTTGTTTGTAAATGTGACAGGAATGGGTATCTCATTCCATAAGCAATGTGTAATCCCTGTTTCTCTAGTGTATTTGTTATTCTGTGTGTATATTAAATTGCGCCATTTCTTTCTGTTAGTTATGTCTGTTAGTTTGTGTTTCTTTGTGTGTTGTAGTGTCTATGGCATTTTTAAGTGTTTGTGTTCTCTGCTTGTTTTCATTTTTCTTTAGTTATATTTTGATTTTGGGGTTGAGTCTTTTGCACTATATGGATTTTATAAACATTGTTTGGCAATTAGTTGTATGGTTGTAATTCTTTTTCATGGTTTTCTTGGCTGAGTGGTATATGTCATAGGGCTGATAATTTTTTATTTTACTGATAGTTGGTTGAAGCATGTGTAATTGTATCTGTGGCTCTTCGCTTTCTGAATATGTCAAATGTTTGCCTACTGCTGTCTCTCTTTATTGTTATATCCACGAAATGTATTTGATTTTGTGTTTCTTTTTCCATGGTGAATTGAATTTATTTATTTATTTATTTATTTTCATGCTGTTTATGTCTGTATGAAGTTTATCTATTTACTCTGTTGGTTCATTCACCCTACAGATTATGACATCCACAGATTTGTTGCTGTTGTTGTGGTCTTCAGTCCAGACACTGGTTTGATGCAGCTCTCCATGCTACTCTATCCTGTGCAAGCTTCTTCATCTCCCAGTACCTACTGCAACCTACATCCTTCTGAATCTGCTAAGTGTGTTCATCTCTTGGTCTCCCTCTACGATTTTTACCCTCCACGCTGCCCTCCAATGCTAAATTTGTGATCCCTTGATGCCTCAGAACATGTCCTACTAACCGATCCCTTCTTCTGGTCAAGTTGTGCCACAAACTCCTCTTCTCCTTAATTCTGTTCAATACTTCATCATTAGTTATGTGATCTACCGATCTAATCTTCAGCATTCTTCTGTAGCACCACATTTCGAAAGCTTCTATTCTCTTCTTGTACAAACTATTTATAAACGACTTCCTGACACTTAAACCAATACTTGATGTTAACGAATTTCTCTTCTTCAGAAATGCTTTCCTTGCCATTGCCAGTCTGCTGATGGTCGAAGTAGAGAAGATATAAAATGTAGTTATTTTGCCCCTCAAATAGCAAAACTCATTTACTACTTTAAGTGTCTCACTTCCTAATCTAATTCCTTCAACATAACCCGACTTAATTCAACTACATTCCATTATCCTCGTTTTGCTTTTGTTGATGTTCATCTTATATCCTCCTTTCAAGGCACTGTCCATTCCGTTCAACTGCTCTTCCAAGTCCTTTGAGGTTTGCCGATGTCATTGTAATTCTATCAGAGACAGCAAAGTTTTTATTTCTTCTCCGTGAATTTTAATACCTACTCCGAATTTTTCTTTTGTTTCCTTCACTGCTTGCTCAATATACAGATTGAACAACATCGGGGAGAGGCTACAACCCTGTCTCAATCCCTTCCCAACTACTGCTTCCCTTTCATGTCCCTCGACTCTTATAACTGCCATCTGGTTTCTGTACAAATTGTAAATAGCCTTTCGTTCCCTGTATTTTACCCCTGCCACCTGTACCAGTAAACAATTATGTGTCATTTCCTTATGATGTTTTTATCAAAGAATGTGTTTTCTATGTGGCTGATAAATATGTTTGCCAATGTTTCTGATACTGACGATCACACTGGAAGGCCATCTTTTTGTAAGTAAAATTCCTTTTCAAACTGGAAGTAATTTTTGGATGTGATTGCTTGAAGGGTTTTGGTCTTTTCATTTCTGCCGGTAGTTTGTTAAATGTCAGTAGATTTTCTTCAATTAGTTTTATTGTGTCTGCACTGGGTATCAAGTTGTACATATTCTCTTTGTTGAAAATTATGAGAGGTGCTGTTTGTGATATGTGTAAGTCTTTTATTTGTGTTATGCACTCAGTTGTGTGTTTCACTGTTCTGCTGCTCTTCATTTCATATTGCTGTGTTACAATTTTTTCATGTGTTTTGCCACATGGTAGGTAGTGCATTCATCAAGTTGATAATGGCCCTCACTGGAATAAGGGGTTTGTGAACCTCAGGTCAGCCTCAGTGTTGGAGATTTTGGGTTCTATTGTGTGATGTGTTGTTTTTGTTTACCTGTGAGTATGTGTTTGATGTCTTTGAAATTGTTTGTTATGTGTGTCAGGAAATGTGCTGCTGGATTGGATTTCAGTTTTCTGATATTGTTCAAGGAGATGATGATGTGGCGTAACAAGCTTGCTACGCCACACTGGGAAGGGAGCCGAAAGAAAGGCACGCGTACACACACGCCGACCGGCGTCAAGTCTGGAACAGGATAACTATTGAATGGTAGCAAGAAAAGTACGTAGCTGCTTTATACTTAACTTTTATTCTTTAATGAATACAGCGTTCTTCTTGAGACATTTATACGATAACTCTCAAACTAGGTAAGGCTAATGGCGCCTTGCTAGGTCGTAGCCATGGACTCAGCAGAAGGCTATTCTAACTGGCTCTCGGCAAATGAGAGGAAGGCTTCATCCGTATTGTCGCTAGCAATGTCGTCCGTACAACTGGGGCGAGTGCTATATCGTATCTCGAGACCTGCCTTGTGGTGGCGCTAGGTCTGTGATCACACAGTGGCGACACGCGGGTCCGACTTGTACTAAATGGACCGCGACCGATTTAAGCTACCACCTAGCAAGTGTGGTGTCTGGCGGTGACACCACAGATGAAATCTTTGATTTTTTTTCTATATATTGCTCTTCATTGATCAGTACTGTGCTGCTCCCTTTATGAGCTCTACTGACGATGCTTTAATTTAATTTCATTTTATTATCTACCTGTCAATCATTTATACGAATATGATGTTATTAAGGTGTAGCTTTCCTGTTAATTTCTTAGTTGTGTTGTTTTCTGTTTGAAGTTTGTTGGCGACATTTTAATTCTGACAGAGAAAAGGTTTGCTGCTGACATTATAATCCTGTCAGAGGGACCATATGACTCGGAAAAGCAGTTTAACAGGATGGCTACTGTCTTGGAAAGAGATTATAAGATGAACATCAACAAAAGTAAAATGAGGGTAATGGCATGTAGTCAAATTAAATCAGGCAGTACTGAGAGAATCAGATTCAGAAATGAGATACTAAATGAGTGAATGAGTTTTGCTATTTGAGCAGCAAAATAAATGATGCTGGTTAAAGTAGAGAAGACGTGAAGCAGCAAGTGAAAATATGAAGAAAATCACTTCTGAAAAAGAGCACAGGAAGTCTTTTCTGGCTGGAGTAAAGCCTCATATAAATGTGAAACATGTAAAATAAACAGTTCAGATAAGAAAAGAATAGAAGTTTTTGGAATAAGATGGTGCAAAAGAATGCTGTAGATTAGATGGGTAAATCGAATACCCAAGGAGAAAGTAGACAGAAACTGGGGAAGAAAAATATTTATGGCACAACTTGATTAAAAGAAAGGATTTGTCAGTAGGTCCCAACCTGGGACACAAACAAATTGTCAGTTTGTTATTGGAGGGAAGTACGGTGGGTAAAAACTGTACAGGGATATGATGGCTCAAATATGTGGCTGGAAGACAGCAGTTTCCAACTGGAATGTGTCTTCAGGATGTCATACTGATAAGCAGTGGCATTAAAGCACTGTCCCATTCTGTACCACTTCTTGGTATGCTCTATATTTAGGAACCCATTGCCAAACACACAGTGTGAATTGCAGGGTAATCTAACAGGTGTAGATCTTTTGTTACCTGAGATTGACGAGCTTTTCTGGAAACTTTTCAAACGGAACTCCAGCGACAACGGAATAATCGAATGTCAGGCAGCGCACACCTGACAATTCGAGGATGCTGCTCACACCCGGTTGCAGCCTCGCAAAAGCCATATTTTCCATTCGAAGCGTGTGAAGTCGCGGCAGCCCGACGAGGTAGGAGAACAGGGCCCCGCCGAGTGTTCTGCAATCTGTCACGTCCAATCTGAAACAAACCACGATTGTGCTGTCGTTTATTTGGGGACAAGCTGGTAGAGAAAATTGTAATGGATTTTACTTCCAGTTGTTGCCAGCAAAACAGAGAATCTTTGATGGAAATCAAAAAATTATGAATATCTTAAAGTAAAAGCAATTAAACTCCAATACAATGTATCGGTTTAGTGCATAAGTTCGTAGCATTTTTCCATAAGTTTAATAAACACAAAAGACACACATAACAGTCTTTAGTCGTCAATAATATGTTCTCCATCACTATTTACAACGTCTGGGGTAACATTTCAGTTCTGCAGCAGTAGAAATCATTTGGTTTTGAGGCAAAGAACTTGTTGAGCCATGTTTGAAGCACATTTTCATCCAGAAATGAATTTCCTTTAAAGTTGTTTGATAGAGAGTAGAAAAGGTGAAAACTGAGGGTGCAAGATCAGATGGGTGTGGTGTGACTTCCCAATCCAATTCCTGTCAGTCTAGCAGAATGCAGGCATGCATTATTGTGGAGCAGCATCACTTGACCCCATCTTCCTGGTCACTGTTCTCAGATTACATCTGCAAGATGTGTCAGTTTTTGACAGTTATCGTCAGCAGTGACTGTTACACCTCGGGGAAGTACACCCCTCCGTTGCCGTTCCACCAGATGCATAAAATTATTTTTTGTGGATGTGCACAGGTCTTTACGCAGGGAGTTGCTGCTTAATTTGGGCTCAGCCTCATTTCTTTTCCTTACGTTATCATAAAGGAACCTTTTCTCACCACTAGTCACGATACAGGATAGGAATGGTCAGTGTTGTTCACGAGCCAGTGGACGATAAATAAGCAGAGACGCACATATGGCTACCCACTGATTTTTGTGATTTTGGCTTGGACCATGTGGTATCCATGCAGCCAATTTTTGAACCTTCCCCCCTGCATGCAAATATCATATGATGGTGAAATGATCATAGTTCATCACATTTGGCAGTCCTCAAGAACACCAACCTGGATCATTGTGGATTCAAGCATCTGAATGATCATCATCAAACCCTGAAGGTCTTCCTGAATGTGGAGAGTACTAATAAGAAAATGATACTCTCTAAGGACAGGCATAGGGCAAAATGTGTTCTTGTACTTTCACATATGTATCTCCAACAATATGACAGCTAAAATACTAAACTTGAGGCTATTATGTACAACATAATGCTTGATATTCTGTGCAGTTTTTGGTTGACAATGCATGATGACAAACATCTTATAAGGATTTTATTTTTCAATTACCACTGTTTAGCCGGCCGCAGTGGCCATACGGTTCTAGGCGCTTCAGTCCGGAACCGCGTGACTGCTATGGTCGCAGGTTCGAATCCTGCCTCGGGCATGGATGTGTGTGATGTGCTTAGGTTAGTTAGGTTTAAGTAGTTCTAATTTCTAGGGGACTGATGACCTCAGATGTTAAGTCCCATAGTGCTCAGAGCTATTTGAACCATTTTGAACCATTATTTCTATAACCTTTTCTCGTAAACTACTCGAGCAATAAAAGTGGAATTTCACAGTTTACATCTACATAAGTGTGTGGAACCGATTTTTGTTTAAGGTCGTAGTTGCTTTGAAATTAATTTTTCAGTTTTGTGTTACCAGGGACTGCTCTATATTTCTCAAATTTTAAAGGAGAACTTTTCTCAGAGAAAATATAATGGAAAACTGCTGAGCAGGATTATTCAGTAATCTTAAGAACTACAGCAAATATCAGAATGTTAGCTTTTACAGTTCCTGAGAAAAAGGTACATTATAGCTAAGAAAAGTCAGTTTATGGCAATTGACATTTAAACTTTTTATTTAAATTTTTGACAATATTGGTGTACATCTAGTGACTAATGATGCCCATGTCCTGAATCTTTTTTTTCTTCCTCGTCTTCCTGGAGTAGCAGGCACGTCTCATGCACACATGACTGCCGACTGCAGCATCTCGCTGTGTGTGTGTGTGTGTGTGTGTGTGTGTGTGTGTGTGGGAGGGGGGGGAGGGGGGGGGGCGGTTGGGTGGGCCTGTCTGCAACTTACGTGTCGTGTCTTCTTTAAGGCGAATCGCAATCTGTCTTTTTCTACATTGTTGATACTTCAAATTTTGCATTTTTCTTTCTGCTGCCTGAGCTTTCTCCAGTAATGCTTCATCAATGCTTGTGTGCGTCTCGAGTGTGAATGCACCTGGATGGAAGGCCGGTCTCTGCATGCGCTTAACCTTACCTGCATTTCTACTATCGAATGCTAGACAGACGTCACATGAAGGGATGTTCACAACAATTGAGGATACAAATAGTGTTTTTGGACAACGCATCCAAACAAGGTGATTCTAGTTCTCATTTACATTCTGTGTTTTCCCGTGTACACATTTTTTCAGCAGTTCAGGATTGGCTAGATACCTGAAAGTTAGTTTTATAGCATCTAAAACAGCAAGTGGCAAACGATGTTTGTTAGTGTATGGCTTTCCACTGGCTTCTGCCTGAAGATATTTGCATCACTATATGTCACAAAGGGAATGTTGAGGATCACCATCTGTGGAAAGTCTATGAAAGAATTTGCCCACACGACTTGCACATTGTTTCCACACTACGAAGTTACCCCCGATGGGTTTTTTGTAAGTGTGAACTTCCTTCTAATTTCTTGCCTTTCATTTCTTTCTTCAATTAGAGTAGTCTACCCCCCATTCACTTTTGAATATGCCACACACAGTCCAGGTTTTCAAATTTAGTTTTTGTGAGCCATAACAATTGCTCTCTCAAACAGTCTTAAAAGCACTGGAAGGTCCATTACCTAGAAACTTCACATAACTAACACCATATTTTTCAACTGACCTCTGGAATATTAGTTTTGTCCCCGCTGCTTCCATTCCACCACTTAGCCCCAAGTTTCTTGCTGCATACTTTCTTGTGCTCCTGCTGCCACCTTTCTTCTTCACTGCCATCATTGTTCTTTCTTGTGTCACACTGAGAGCAATACTTGCTCATTACTTGGAAGACTAAGATTTTCCCTGTATCTACACTAATGACATGTTACACCACGATGTAGTGTATTGCCCCTTTTCATCCAGGTTTCGTCACAAGAGACTCACAATGTCTTTTTCCCCTTCATTGTTAATGTCTACAGCTTCCTCAATAGCTGCTTTCATATCCTTGCACTCAACTCCAAGAGTACTGAAAAGTGTTCTGTTGTAATCACTGATCCTAGATACTAGTGCAGGCAAGTTCAAAAATGGTTCAAATGGCTCTGAGCACTATGGGACTTAACAGCTGAGGTCATCAGTCGCCTAGAACTTAGAACTACTTAAGCCTAACTAACCTAAGGACATCACACACATCCATGCCCGAGGCAGGATTCGAACCTGCGACCGTAGCAGTTGCGCGGTTCCCGACTGAAGCGCCTAGAACTGCTCGGCCACACCGGCCGGCAGGCAAGTTCATCAAGCCACAAAACAGATTTGTGCCTTCTCTGCCTACACCTAAGCATCTCATGCCACAACTCAATCTTGTATTCACCTCATACATCTTCCCGTGGAGAGCAGAAGTCTTGAACTGAACAGCGTACTTACAAACTTTACACTTTATTATTATCAATTACTTAAAATGCTAATACGGTCACTGTCACTGTACAGTGCCCACAGTTACCATATGCACGTGAAACAATCATATAGGCAAGTATTTCTAAATCCACTGGGAAACTCATCTTTGGCACAGCATCATCATCCTCGATGAACTCGATGACTCTGTCGAAAATTGTACTACACCCTTTGGAATAGCGTCTGCAGCACTGTTATTTAAATTTCCTGTACCTTTTACAGGTGAAATTTGACGTTTCCTCACTTTATTGAATATGCATCCACTAATAGAATGTTGTCTACTCCCGGGGCCTTGTTTCGACTCAGGTCTTTCAGTGCTCTGTCAAACACTTCGTGCAGTATCGTATCTCCCATTTCATCTTCATCAACATCCTCTTCCATTTCCATAATATTGTCCTCACGAACATCGCCCCTGTATAGACCCTCTATATACTCCTTCCACCTTCCTGCTTTCCCTTCTTTGCTTAGAACTGGGTTTCCATCTGAGCTCTCGATATTCATACAAGTCGTTCTCTTTTCTCCAAAGGTATCTTTAATTTTCCTGTAGGCAGTATCTATCTTACCCTTCGTGAGACAAGCCTCTACATCCTTACATTTGTCCTCTAGCCATCCCTGCTTAGCCATTTTGCACTTCCTGTCGATCTCATTTTTGAGACGTTTGTATTCCTTTTTGCCTGCTTCACTTACTGCGTTTTTATATTTTCTCCTGTCATCAATTAAATTCAATATTTCTTCTGTTATCCAAGGATTTCTACTAGCCCTCGGCTTTTCACCTACTTGATCCCCTGCTGCCTTCTCTATGTCATCTCTCAAAGCTACCCATTCTTCTTCTACTGTATTTCTTTCCCCCATTCCTGTCAATTGTTCCCTTATGCTCTCCCTGAAACTCTGTACAACCTCCGGTTCTTTCAGTTTATCCAGGTCCCATCTCCTTAAATTCCCATCTTTTTTGCAGTTTCTTCAGTTTTAATCTACAGTTCATAACCAATAGATTGTGCTCAGAGTCCACATCTGCCCCTGGAAATGTCTTTGAGATTTAGGAACCAGGTTTTAAATTGTGTCTTACCTTTATATAATCTATCTGAAACCTTTTAGTATCTCCAGGGTTCTTCCATGTATACAACCTTCTTTCATGATTCTTGAACCAAGTGTTAGCTATGATTAAGTTATGCTCTGTGAAAAATTCTACCAGGTGGCTTCCTCTTCCATTTCTTAGCCCCAATCCATATTCACCTACTACGTGGAGGAGTACAAGGACAAATTATCGATTTTTCCTTTTTTGTAAGTGAAGTACTCACAGTGAAATGTATTCCTTGGTACTATTTGTGTATAGACATTCTGACAAACATTAATTATAAAGGGCAATCAAAAAGTTCCCATTCGAAGGCCGTACAGTCTGGGATTGCAATCGCGCAAAATGGCTGTGAGCACTGAGGCAATCCTCCCACCTACACACCAAGTCGAAGGCACCTGCTCGGAAGAACACCGTGTCCTGCTCGCAGAGAAGTCCGTAACTGCCTGCCGCACACCTTCGTCCGGCAGGAATTGTCGACCCTTCGGGGACTTTTTTAAGGTACCGCCGGCAGGATAATCGAACAGGGAGAAATTGGGACTGAAGGGCAGGTGCTCGAGTGTCTCCCATTTATCTCTAATGGGTGAAGCCAACCTCCTAGATCAGCTGGCGTCTCGTGTCAAACTGTCACAGGCACGGAAGTTGGTGTACGATTCCTGAACTGTGGTTTTCAACAGATGTGCTGCCCGAAACACATTCTCTGTTCTCTGACTGGTGTTTGTCCTTCAGCAGCTGAGAAAAGAACAGCAGCACATTGGTCCAGTTTGGACACATTTGGTACTAATATTGCCACGGCACACTTTTTCCGCACACGTGTCAGGAAGACACGAATGCCTCACTAAGCTGTCCCTACACATCAGAGCTCATATATCACCGTCGGACATGTGCTGTGTCGCATATACACTACAACAGTGCCCTCGAACAGAAACTTTTTGATAACTTCTTCTGCAGTGACAGTGGTAGCGGAGGTACCTTCCACTGCAAACTATAAGGTGTCTTGCAGATTGCAGATGTAGAAATGACTTTACAGAGATCTGATTTGCTCGAATAGTTTGATTATTGTAAGAAATGTGAAAGTAAGACGAGCTTCTCACTTTGTATCTTCACTCGTCTGGGAAATTACACTGCTTTCCATTAAAACTGCAACATCAGGAATCTGGCCATTAAAACTGCAACATCAGGAATGAAAACAAATACCACTTTTCTTATTGTGGGTCTGCAGTATAGTAAGAACATACACTATTATATTTTAGGTGATTTGAGGGAATACATTTAGTAGGGAGGCGCCACCTCAGGTAGCATCAGACTCTGACCTGGCCATACATCGAGCTGGCTCAATGAGGAGAAAATGCCGAGTGCTGTAACTTAAACTTTGCACAGTGCAAGAGGAGTCAAAATAAGCTAACACATGTCTAAGCTTATTCGGGAAAACAACAGTCAAAGTTTTTTAGCTACTTTACGTGTGTGTCTTTTAGAGCACAGTAATCTCAGGTGAAATGGTGTCACAATGGCTAGTGATGCAGCCTCTCAGTTTTGTGCCCCACGTTCAAAACCCAATTACTGCTTTTATTTATTTATTTTATTTATTTTACATTTATCTACCCATGTCCATAGAAGATTACTACATGATGTTTCTTATCAAGTTAAGTATACAAGGGCATTATACTAATTGTAAAATTATGACTGTGTTTCACAATAAGTGTCATGCATTTATTATATAGTATATGTGTGTACAATATTTTCAGGCGTTACAATCCTTTTAAATGCCCACATTCTTATATTTCGTTCTTATATCAGTCCTTATATTAATTCTTATATTTTATTCTTACATATACTCTGTGCCAGAGGTCATCAGTCACAGTGGTGGCACAATATTCTCTCAGCGGCCTGTGGCCAAATTTATGAAACAGACTAGAGGTGCGGAGAACTCACTGGCCACGGCAACAGCTGACCGCCCTCTGGATTGAGGTGATTCGGTTTGCGCATTATGTTGTCAGAAGATGTTCCAGAGACCTCAAAAGTCATGTCACAGGTCAGAAAAGTAAGAAATTAACAGACGTAATCTTGTTATGTACTTGAGGCCACCTCGTACTATTGCGCCAGGTGTCAGGCTTGAACGAGTACCACAAATGTTATCTTGCAATGCTTCTTCCTCCTCTCGACCTCCACATGTTGGTGCGTGTATCTTCAAGTGTGCTCAGAATGGGGACTTTTATGGAAAAATGATGCGGTTTCACTCCTGTGACCACTGTCCTTGTCAGACACACTGCTACCGACACATCTCTCACAGCGTCCACGTCAAGGGAAGCCGCGACGACAATTGCCGTGTCGTGACATTCCAGAGACCTCAAAAGTCATGTCACAGATCAGAAAAGTAAGAAATTAACAGACGTGATCTTGTGCCCCCTACATTGTCCCACTATCCACGTCGTGTACTCGTCCTGCTGCAAATGACCCGTAAACCGACTCGGCAGACGTGATGTGGCTCTACGACCCTGCGAGGCTGAGGAAGCGATAAATCTGTCCTCTCGGACATTATCATTGCAGACATAGTGTAATGGTACTTTGACTTCCGCGCCTCCGCCAATACAAAGATATAATTTACGATCGCGCACGCAGAAGAGAGCTGCGCCAGCGACCGATTTTTATAAATAATTTTGTCCGTCTTTATAGTTTTGCGTAGGTTTTTGTTTTTAAGAACTAATTGAGGACTCTCTCTCTTGTCTTGATACGAAGGACGTGTATTTTTCAGCGATGTGTTGAATGTGCTTTTGGGTGGAAATTAAAATTAAAATTACATTACAAAGCGAGGTTGTTTCAATAGTGATTCGAGGGAGTTATCATCAAATTTGTAAACTGATCATGACAGTGGCAACTTGAAGAAGTTTTCAACAGACGGAGAAAAGTGAAAGACGGGTCGTCCTACAAGAGAAATTAGGAGGACAGCCATGAAGACTACATTGTAATTAATACTGCGTGTCTAACAAGATTATAAGGTAAATTTCAATTAGTTTCTGATGCTATTTCCGTACAGTCGCTTTTTGTAGTGTTGCCGACCCGGTCTGCTATGCACGGTCAAATTACAGCACGATCTCAATCAATAATACGAAGTCCGCCCTATCCGTAACTGAAACCACCAAAATTCCAAACCCAATCAGATTTTCTATTTTTCACGGCAGAACCCCGAGGAGAAGGGTACACTACAATTGGCGTCTTGGTGACAGGACTTGCTATCTTCACATTTGATACAAGTGCAGTTATTATAAATTTTGGACATTTTATCTAATTTTAACCACTTAATAGCATCAGAAAATGAATTTGGACTAAGTCCCGTTCATTTCAATTGTAATGTTACATGCATGAAATTTACAACAATATTGGTTTCCCTGTTATTAATTTGTGTTAATTTTCATTTTGATGCTGAGGAAATTAATTTGGTAAAAAAAAAAAAAAAAAGAAAGGAAAAGGGTAACGTTCCATAAAATAATTTGCACGGACGCGAAAGAAAAATTTTGGATTGAAAACTGTATATTTGACGCTACATTTGCATCATAAGAGTGAAGAAAAAAAAAAATTGGTGAGTACAGAAATTTACATTTTTTCCAGTTTCAAGCAGCCATCTGTACTCCCTTTATTCCGATCCATTTATTTCGAAATTATTTTTTCAAATTGTAGTTAAAATTGATTTACTACTATTATTGCAAAGGATAAGTGAAGAGCATATTCACAGTCATTTATTTGTGAGATGGAAATTTCAGTACCAGTTTAATAATTTAATTTCTAATTAGAAATCATATAGAAATATCCATTTCCATAAGAGAAATTTCAGATTTCAACATATCATATTTAAAATTTTTTTTTTTTTGCCACTGGAAAATTTTATTTGCAATTAATTACGAAAATCGCAAGATGGACGCTAGACGCGTAGAAATTGTTCCCGCGGACGAGCTTAGTGAAAGTGACACATTGCAAAACATGTCCGACAGTCAAATGAAAATTGAACATAATCGTGAGGATGTTCAAGACATAATTTTACCGGTTCGATTAAGACAACAACCCCTATATTTAAAGATATACAGGCGAATGGAGAGTGAGTACTACGCGACAAAACATGACATTCACAATGTCAACTTCAGAACCAGACATCAATCAGTCACGAAAAAATGACGAAACTAAGACACAGGACTCTGACATGCTCAACCAGATTCTGAAGTTACTTGGTGACCAAAACAGAAAACTGACACTTTAGACAAAAGATTTGATGCTTTAGACGACAATTTAAAACGTGACATTGGGAAATTTGACACTAAATTCGATGAACTGACACGGGACATAAAACAAAATTCTGAAAAACAATCGAGACAAATTGCTGACTTGACAGAAACCAGCAGTAGTCTTGAAAGGAAATTTACTGACTTATCAGACAAGGTTACGAGACAATAAAAGGTATTTGTGGAATTCAGTGACGAGACAAAAACAGACTTACAATGATGTAATGAGAAATTGTTAACAGTAGTTTTTGAACAACAGAAAACCAGTACCCAAGTTGACGAATTACGACAGTCACACAATTCCGTAAAAACAAACCAAGAACACTTAGACCTGACGATTACAGACCTTTCAGACAGATTAAATGATGTAACATTGGAGCAGAAATCCTTACAGGAAAATTTAGAAGAACTTGAAGACAGAGCAGATGTAGCATCTTTAAAGAATGGCACAACTCTAGCAGAGAAACTTGTACATGAATGCAAATTATGTGATGATTATTTAGATGAGAAGTGTGAGACAATGACACAGATCATTTTAGATAAGACAAAGGAACAAGTAAAGGGAGAAACAGATAATATTCAGAAAGAGGTACGTAAACTTAAAGAAAATGTAATACCAAGTTCGTCAGTGATACCAAAACCCATAACAGGCAACCAAAACATAAATGAGAATCATAATAATGCTAGACCCAGCACACAGCCGAAAATAGAATTACCAATGAGTGATACAAATCCCAATGAACCATTTTCAATGCTACCACAAGATCAAAATTACTATCAGACATCACCACATACTATGCACAGGTTGACACAAAATGCAGGACCCATAATACCATCGGGAGTAGCTGATGAAACATTAGTACGACATGGATACTTTCAGACATTTTCATGTGATGAGAAAGACAAAGTGCATCCGATTGTTTTCATCCGCTCTTTTGATGGTATTTTCCTGAGACATTGGTTAGAAGCCAATAAAATTCGATATGTTACAAATTTGTTACGTGGAAGAGCAGCTAAGTGGGGAGCAGCAATGAAAAGACGATGTTAAACATTTGAACAGTTTGAACAAGCATTTCTTGAGGAATTCTGGTCGATCACAGAACAGCAAAGTTTAAAACGAGAAGTATACAATCCAGAAATTTACAACCCGAAGAAAGAGACTTTACGTCAATACTTCGAACGCTACCTAGACAAAACATTATATTGGACAAAACCAGCAGATTTACCAGATATAATTAGAACACTTAAAAGCCACTTACCATTTCCTTACCGTGATAAATTAATAGGAGTGTCCGAGGACAACATAAAGAATTTTTTTAGTTATGTTGATGAGATAGATGTTGTTTGCAGAGATGAGATCAGGAATTTCAATCAATTGTATCCGATCCATCCAAGCAATTCGCGTACGCACAACAGAAATGACAGAGGCTATTGGAATCCGCCTCTGACACCACAACAAAACACTCAAAGAAACAATTCGCACTACACTAGGACAAATCCATTCAATATTAGGAGAAGCAACTCGCAGCATTGGCAAGGAAACAGTAATTATTACTATAATGGTTATCCGAACAGTAATTACAATCAGAACAATAACAGTTATATTCAAAACAACAACAACAGAAGAAGGAACCAAAATCATAGAGATCAAAGAAGAGAGGATAACAGGTACCATCCAGGATATTTTCAGAGAAACAACATCCAAACATGTATTGCAGGAATAACAGTAATGACAATACCAGTTACAGTCATGGGCGAAATAATGTATGGGGAAATCACAATGGACCACCGCCACGACACATGCAATACAGCAACCCTCAATTCCTACCTAACGAAACTCCCAATGCGACGCGAGGTAATGTCAACAACCAAACAGCTGATACTTGGGTGACGCGTGACAGAAATGTAAATATTATTGAGTTGGGCAATGAACCCAACCCGCAACAACAACCGAATTTCCCGGAAAACGGACGACGACCGAGCTAAGCGCTCGAGTTACGGTCGATAGGGAGCAGAGCGCAACGGAACCGACGATTTGTTTTCTCCGATATGAGGACAGTAAGAAAATAGAAAAAGAATTATATCAGGATGTAGATTTTAATAGTACCAGTAAGACGAAGAAGATTATTCAGGCTATAACACGAGTTATGATTGGTAGTTATGAAGTGGAAGTAATGTTAGATACAGGAGCAGCAGCAAGTGTTATTTCAATGTCCTTATATAATGAACTCAAACAAATAATAAACATACAAACATTGCCAGTACAGAATTGTCACATTATAAGTGCCACCGGTAACAAATCAAAGAATGTGAAATTTCAAGTGCTAATTAACTTCACATTTTCATATATACCACTCAATTACAGTTTTCTGGAAGTAGACAAATTAGTTATGCACTGCATATTAGGAATTGACTTTTTGAATGAATATCAAGCAATCATAGATTTAGGAAAAGGGAAATGTCATTTAACCGTAAACCAACAACAACTGACAATAGAGTTAACATAGGGTAAAAACTTAAGCAGTAAACAAGGTAAATTTGAACAGTTACATTTTATGTATCCAACAGCAACAAACATATGTGATTTAACTTTTAATGAAGCTGTATCTCAGGGAATTAAACCTAATGATTTATATGAGAAATGCACAGAATCTGAATATCTTACGAAGGAACAACAACTTGAATTACTTGAAGTTTTGCAGCAATTTGCTGAGGTATTTGTGGAGAAACCTGGAATTATTAGAGGCTATACTTATGAGATGGATGTTAAACCACACAAAACATACTGTAGAACATATTATAATATTCCTTGGTCAAAGAAACCCGCAGTTTTGAAAAAGATTGAAAAAATGCAAGCTTGGGGTATCATTGAAAGGTCACATTCACCATATTGCAATCCGATACTAGCAGTTAATAAAGAGGATGGTAGTGTAAGGTTAGTGCTGGACACACGAGAAATTAACAAAGTTATAATCCCAATCAACACACGAACTATAAATTTGGAAGAACAACTTTTAAAATTTCATAATGTACAGTATTTAACCAATATCGACCTCCGCTCATCATTTTGGCAGGTGAACCTCCATAAAAGCAGTCGTAAATGAGGGACGTAGTTATCAATTTTGTGTTCTACCTTTTGGTCTACGAGTGAGTGCTGGAGTATTTATTGAAGCCTTAGATGCTGTTCTTGGACCACAATAGTTATCGCAAATCACAGTTTATGTTGACGACATTGTCATTGCCACCACTACTTGGGAAGAACATGTAAATCTTTTGAAGCAACTTCTGACTAAATTTTCTGACGCAGGTGTCACTATCAATTTATCAAAGACGAAATTAGGGAGGAGAGAAATCAAATTCCTTGGTCACATCATATCAACTGAAGGCATTTATCCAGACTCAAGAAAAATTGATGCAATAAAGAATTTTCCATCCCCACAGAATCGTAAACAACTCAAAGCCTTTCTTGGTCCATCTTCATTCTTCAGGAAATTTGTACCCTACCACCTTCTTAACAGTCCACATCTTCTATCTTTACTCAAAAGAAATAATATTTGGAAATGGACAGAGTTCTGTCAGACAGATTTTGAAGCGATTAAGAATGCTTTAGTTAATGCACCATTGTTATGTCATCCTGACATGATGTCAGACTTTTGCCTAGTAACAGATGCAAGTTCCTATGGGCTCGGAGCATTTTTATTCCAAATTCATGTAGAAGATGAACAAACAGTCATCAAACCTATAAGTTTTGCTAGCCCCACGCTCACTGAATGCGAAAAGTCATATTCAGTGACTGAGCGCAAAACACTTGCCATAGTATGGGCATTTCGCAAGTTTCGCTACTTTCTATGGGGAAAACGTACTAAGCTTTATACTGATCATCAAGCTCTTTCTTTCCTGCTATCATGCAAGTTATTACATTCACGTCTTGCACGCTGGTGTGCATCACTACAAGAATATGATTTTGATATTATATATATAAAAGGAGAATCCAACAATATAGCCGATGCTCTATCTTGTTTACCACAAGGCCTAAAAGAATTTTCAGATGTGACAGAACAAACATCAGATTTCAAAATTTTACTCATGTATGATGGCACATTTGCACCTTACTACAAAAACATGTGCAGGAAGTTAGCCATATTGCAGGACAATGATACCAGGTGGATCCAGATAAAGAATAAATTACGTGCAGGAACAGACCCACATCTTGAAAAATATTACACATTACACAAAGAAGTATTACTTCACCGACGAAACCCTGAATCACAGCATTGGTGTGTTTGCTTACCTGAAGCTCATGTTGATGATTTTATTTTATTTACACACAGAACTTGGGGACACTATGGTGTAACGAAATGTACAGATAAAATTATACAATATTGCTATTTTCCAAATTTAAGGCGAAGAGTATTGAGTAATATTAGGAAATGCATCATATGTCAGAAAGCCAAATATTCTAATCACACAAGCATGAAAGAATTGCACCCAAATCATACCTAAGAGGCCATTACAGCTAATTCTTTGAGATATTGCAGGACCCTATCCACATGCACGTGGAGGAATAAAATACATCCTTGCTGTGTTAGATGTTTTCACAAAGTATTTAAAATTATATGCTTTATGTTCAGTTTCTACCACTGCTATTACCAGACGTCTATTAACAGATTATTTTGTAAGAATAGGAAAACCTGAAGTTATGATCACGGATAAAGCAGCATATTTTACCAGTTTAAAATGGAAGACTTTTATTGAAGAACAGAATGTTAAACATATTTTAATTTCAAGATTTCACGCAGCAGGAAACCCAGTAGAAAGAACATTTTGAGAATTTGGACAGTTTATGAGAACACGGACACCAGAGAAGCACACAAAATGTGTAGAATACCTAGCACCATTTGAACAAATAGTGAACAATTTAACTCACATTTCTACTGGATACACACCAACTGAATTAATTATGGATAAAACAGAAAGAAATTAATGGGCAGACCCTCTACCTAAATTTACAGCAACAACAAATCATGTTAGTTTAGAAGAAAAGGTAAGACAAGCTTACACAACATTATGTGACAAAGCTAAGGAAAGAAAGCAGAAATATGACAGAGGTGTCAGGAAAGCACAAACATTTCAAGTTGATCAGTTAGTTTTACTAAGAACACATCCTAAACCCACAAAACTGAAACATTTAAACAGGAAATGGCAGATCTTATACTCTGGACCATACCGAATTGCAAATATTCCACACCCTGGCTGTTATTCATTAGAATATCCATTAACACATAAACCCAGAGGTCTACATCCACACAGACATTTGAAAAAATACATACAGTAAAATGTTAGCTAATGAGAAGAAGATAATTAATATGATATACAGTTATGATGAGCCTACATTTAAGTTATACAGATACTTACAATCTAATGAATGCAGGTAAGTCTAGAAAGCAATGTGAACCATCCAATAGCTAATAAGATATTTGGTTATAAGAGGAGTTGCTATTGAGGCATATACACATTAGAGGAGGCATATACACATTAGAGGAGGCAGAGAACTGAACAGAATTATTTTCTTTAGGAGGCATGTGATAATAGTAATGTTGATATGAGTGATGTGAGTGACTGAATGAGATGAGTGAATGTAATTTTAGTTTAGTAAGAGGATAAATAGTAATATGGAGAGAGGTAAATGGAATATAAGATGAGAAAAGGGTATTATTATTATTATTATTATTATTATTGTTGTTGAAGTAAAAAAAGGAAATGATGATGAATAAGAGGAATAAATATATATATATATAATGCTGAGGAATAAATATATGTTATTTTGTGAAGAATGAATAATGGATAGGTGAGAATGTTATGAGTAATTGAGAATATGTTGAGCGGGGAGAAACTAGATTTGAACGCTATATCACATGTACTCATGGAATACAGAATGAAAGTAGTGGAAAGAATACTATTTATTGAAAGATTGGTATGCCTGAGATAATAACTTATGTGATGTCTTATATATTCTTATAACTAAAGGTGAAAGTATAGATTTATGTGGAAAGAATTATTTACAGCAGCCACTGTTGGAAATATACCAGTAGATTTAAATCTATAACACTTTAACACTAATCTAATGGGAACTTGTAATGAAATTTTTGGAGTTATGTAGGCTTGACACTTCAGATTGGAAGAATTATTTAAGAGAACATATTTAGCAGTCATCTAATGACATAATTAAAGCTCCTCTACTGAACTGAACTAATGCACCATTAAATAGAAAGGAGAATAAGGAGAAAACAAAACGTCAGTCCTGGGTTGCGGCTCATACTCTCATCCCTCCCTTAGAAAAATTTATACATGTTGATGAAATATTTGACATTATATAATTCGTGATTATCTGACAGTATGGAGAGACATACACACATATTTATTTATGAATAGAATTTTACAGGTACCACAAGGTAAATACAGAATGGATATACAGCATGGAACGCAGCAGCAATTATCTAAGAAGATTTATTTATTTATTAAGTAAAACATTTATTTATATTGGTTGATACTCATGAAAGGAAGGAGATGAACTACACAAACTTTATGGGAACATGAGTGAGTGACTTGAACTATATATATATATATATATATATATATATATATATATACTTACCACACTGATGTACATACTTTTAGGATCCTAAGATATTTAGAGGGGCACCGCTCTTAGAAATGGTAATAGAGGAATACCACTCTTAGAAACAGCAATAGTGGGGATACCACACTTAGAAACGGTATTAGGTATAGGAACTTTTACATACATTATATTAAGTTAACATGTATTTTATTTATCATATTTTATTTTGTGTAGTCCACTGTAGGAGATGACTTTACTAGTATTTATGAAGTAGTTAGCAATCATCCCATGAACCTATCCTCCTACAGAGGGCTGTCTTGAAGCTTGAAATATGTGTAAATTTTATTCCAGGAGGCAAGATGAATTTTAAGTTGAATATTCTAGCGAGTTGCCACAATTATCTTCAAATGTTGCAAGTGTAACGAAAGGGAAAAAAAAGGAAAGAAAAGAAAAAAAGAATGAGCTAACAAATAAAATAAATAAAATGTATATTTAAATCTGAATGTAATTCACATGTCAGCACAATGATATTGAATGTAACGTAAAAATTTACTATATTTTTCATTTAATTCTGTATATGTGCTATACGACAACAATGTAACTATCTCATGTAATGATTAATTGTAAATATTGGTATATTTATGTACTTACTATATCAAGAAATGTATTTTAAGTAGATGTTAATGAGCTGCAAAGGACTTGTGCATGTAGCACATGATTCATATAAATGGAACTGAAAATGCAAAGAAGAAACCAACGTGATGGAACACTGGTCAAGCAATATTTACGTAATGTCAATATACCTTGAAGTGTATGGTGTAGTGGAAGCCGGCAGGTCTTCAGGTTGGTGTAAAAGACAAGCTCATCACCTGTCTTAGGCAGTGAGGTGTTTCCTATGCCCTCATTGACCATTTATACCCCGGTAGACGCCACCAAAATTTGACTGCTGGAGATCACAATTTCGTGTTGACACATTGAACAAACTTTGGATTTTCTTCAAGTCACACGCAAGAGATCCAGGCAGTACACACACACTCAGAATCTGATACTACGTTTAAAGACATTGGAGCAATATAATAGAAACATCTATTGTTCGAATTAATACCATTCTAAACACGAATCATGTGAACTGAATTCAAACGCTGTGCTAAGCAACGATAATACGCTGCAATTCAAAGACATTAATGTTACGACTCCTAAAGAAGATACACACCAAAAAGACTGTATACAAAGACTGATATGCAAAGAGCATTGTGCTCAGAAATATTTTTTGTAATATGTAAATTTCTTATTTTCTCATATATATGTATCTATGTAAATTTTCTATACTGCCACGCTCGCTTGCGGAGCGTGTCAGTAGAGGAGGCATTGTAATGGTACTTTGACTTCCGCGCCTCCGCCAATACAAAGATCGCACACGCAGAAGAGCGCTGCGCCAGCGACCGATTTTTATAAATAATTTTGTTCGTCCTTTTAGTCTTGCGTAGGTTTTTGTTTTTAAGAACTAATTGAGGACTCTCTCTCTTGTCTTGATACGAAAGACGTGTATTTTTCGGCGATGTGTTAAATGTGCTTTTGGGTGGAAATTAAAATTACATTACAAAGTGTGGTTGTTTCAAAAGTGATTTGAGGGGGTTATCATCAAATTTGTAAACTGATCATGACAGTGGCAACTTGAAGAAGTTTTCAACAGACGGAGAAAAGTGAAAGACAGGTCGTCCTACAAGTGAAATTAGGATGACAGCCATGATGACTACATTGTAATTAATACTGGGTGTCGAACAAGATTATAAGGTAAATTTCAATTAGTTTCTGATGCTATTTCCGTACAGTCGCTTTTTGTAGTGTTACCGACCCGCTCTGCCATGCACGGTCAAATTACAGCACGATCTCAATCAATAATACGAAGTCCGCCTTATCCGTAACTGAAACCACCAAGATTCCAAACCCAATCAGATTTTTTATTTTATATTTTTCACGGCAGAACCCCGAGGAGAAGGGCACACTACAATAGCTTCAGCAAGTAGATTTGTCGCTTAAACGTGTGCCTGAAACATCAGTGCTAGAATTCCAAGAAATACTCTATCCTGGCAAGCGTGCCCGTATCCGTTCGCTCACTGAAAACGCAGCACAAATCCCTGCACAGTTCATAGGCAGGCTCCCCGTGTTACGTCTCGGGTGCAGGCGATCAGCTGGTAGCAGTGTGTGAAGATAGACTGGACAAAAAATGATATTGATTAAACTAATTGAAGAATTTCGTGAAAGACATTCGTTGTAAGATTCTACATTCTCTGATTACAAAAACCACATTGCCAAACGTGATGCAGTTCGCCAACTCGCACCTCCATTTGGTATTTTGGATAAAGAATTGGACAGCAGAATTCACAATCTGAGGTCACAATTGCTCCGTGAATTTAGCAGATGTCCCTTCTTGAAATCAGGCAGAAAAGAGCTGAACGTATTGAAGTGGCATGCCTATGACTCACTGCTATTCCTGCAGGATGTAAACAAACCAACACTTTCGGGTCTATTACACTAATTTTAGATATTGAAATGCTATGCATGTACATTAAAGAGCTGTAAGAATATTCAGTAGCTAAAAGTGTAATCTAACAGAAAGATATTAAGCAGGGGTTACAACTTCTCAAAAATTTGTAACCCTCAGTATGTCGTACTGAGCTTTCATATTTAGTAACATCTGGAAGTCCGTCTCAGACATACGAAAAAAACCTCCACAACTAAACCGTTTACAGAGAAGTTATGTACCAACCACCTATATTCCTTTCTCCGATTATTCTCCCTTTTTACAATTATACTCACAGTGTGGGTGCAAAGAAATAGAAGTTTTGCGTTGGATACCACGTTCTGCAAATCTGATTGGCTACATGTTGCCAGTGGAAATGGTCACACCGGTTACTGCTGCTGGGTGAATGTCCCGAGAACAATCCCAAGTGTCAATAAACAACCTTGATGAAACTACGTGGGTGTGTAGAGGGGAAAAATAGTGTGATTCATATTTTTTTGTCTGTGCCCAGTTTCACTTTTAAGGGGTGATACATGCCCCGAAAGGTAATTTGGCTTATTATGTTTAGAACGAAGGAAAACTGGGAAAGCATCACCACTCAAAAAATGTTAATAGCATGTACATGAGTTTTCAGAGCATCTTTCTATTTTAATGTAGCGTTTCCAAAAGTAGCAAAAACAGTAAAATCTTAGAATAATAAGCAACAGGTACCTAAAGGCATAAAAATTTCCAGTGAGAGAAACAGATTTCTGCACTACTGTTGTAAGAAATATAGAGTAAGCCAAGAATTCGCAGATTATTCAAAAGCCTACAAAAGAATCTATGGTATAGTAGTCAAAGAGGCAAAAATTATGTGGAATGACAATTTGATAAGAAACTCATCTAACAAAATGAGATCCCCGTGGAGAGTTACAAAGAAAGAAAGTTGTAGTTCAGCGCCAAAGAAAAAGAATGTATCACTAACACTAGAAGGCTCAAAAGTCACAGACACATATTCAGTTGTGGAAAAATTCAATGAATACTTCACTTCACTAGCTGAAGACCTGATTCAAGTAAACTGTCAAGGACCAGTCCCAAGTTTCTCCGGCAAGTCAGTGATCTCGGCTGCTTCTACGTATGTTTATGAAATGAACCCCAATGAAATTATAAGCAAAATTAAATCATTAAGCAATAAAACGCCAAGTGGTCATGATAATGTACCTGATTTCATATTAAAAGCATGTGCTCACAACATAGCAAACCCCTTGGCAAAAATTTTCAACCTCTCTTTAAAAACTAGTGTATTTCCAGGTATTTTTAAAATAGCAAAAGTTTCACCACTGCTAAAAAAGGTTCTTCTGATAAAATATCGAACTACCGACTCGTGTCACAGTTAAGTTCCTTCTCAAAAATTCTAGAAAAACTCTTCTATGACAGACTTTTAAGTTTTATAAATAAATATGCACCTCTTAAAATACAACAACATGGTTTTAGAAAGTCTAAATCTACACAGACTGCAATTTTCGAATTCTTAGATTGCATTTTAAAATCCCTTGATCAACATAAATTAGCTGCAGGTATTTTTCTAGATCTATCAAAAGCCTTTGAATCCTGGACCATAACATTCTGCCTGAAAAATTAGAAAGACGAGGAGTAAGAGGTATAGCACATAGCTGGTTGTGTCCATACCTAAAAAACTACAGGTAGAAAGTATCACTTCAGTATGAATTCAACAAAATGAATAAAACAAGAAAGAACTCCTTTCTATCTAGCGAATTACCAATAAAATATGGTGTACCACAGGGCTCAATCTTAGGGCACTACTCTTCTCGATTTATGTGGATGACTTAGTCGAATATATGAGTTCCACAAAAACTATCCTGTTTGCCGATGACACCAGCATATTGCTCACTGGATCCAGTCCAGAAACTTTGCGGTCCACAGCAGAAAGTTCTATGAAAAGACTTTCTGAGTTGTTCACAAAAAAACAAACTCATTATAAATACTGAAAAAACTGTGTGTGTCGATTTTCATTTAATTCCTCGAAGTAATCAAATGTCTATTCAAGCCCAATTAAAAAATGATCCCCTAGAAAATGTAAGTGTCAAAAAATTCTTGGGTCTTAGGGTTCAGCAAGACTTAAAGTGGGACACACATATAAATAACTTGTGTAGAAATCTATCATCTGTATGCTATGGCCTAAGAATTTTAAAGGCTACAACAAGCAAAACAACAGTACTGCAGGGATACTATGCACAGTTCCGCTCACTAATCAGATATGGGATCATTTTCTGGGGATACTCAACTCACAGTGTAAAGGTTTTTAGAATGCAAAAAAGAGCTTTAAGAATAATTTGTGGCCTTAAAAAGATGGAGTCCTGTAAACCCCATTTTACAGAGCTTGGTGTTCTAAATGTTCCAAGTTTATTCATTTATGAAACTGCCTGTTTTCAGGTGGTAGTCCATAGTGAAAAAGATAAACTGCTGCAGAACAAAAATGTACACAACCATAGAACCAGAGGGAAATCATATATACATCAAAAATATCACAGAACAACCACCTATCAGAGGAGCATAATTAACATTGGTGTAATACTACACAATAAGATACCAGAGGAAATAAAAAATGCTACTCATCCAATATTTAAAGCTAAACTATAGGCATTTCTAATAAAGCACTGTTTCTATTCTGCCAGAGAATTTCTAAATATGTAACAAAATTAATTGTAATAAGTACTTATTTTTAATTTGCCTACTATTTTGCTAATACTATGTATTATTGTAACTTATCTTTGACCTGTCCAATATTAATTGCACAATTTGTGATGTAAGATAAAACTGGACCAATAATAAATCAAATCAAATCAAATTAATTTCGAGAAATGAAAATTTTTGTATAAAGTAAATTAAAGAAGCTTTCAAGCTTCCCTATGCAATGAAGCTGGTTTCTGAAATACAATTTTTTGAAAAGAAGCTGTACACAATGTGTGCTGTCAGAGTATTTTCAACGTAGATTAAGATATGTAAAAGTGTAGTTTCAGCTCTCTGAGACTGCAGACGTGTGTGCCAGTTGTGTTTGTGTGAGTGTTTGTGTGCGTGTGTGTATGTGTATGTGTGTCTACTGCTGACAAAGGCCTTCATGGCCAAAAGCTATGATGGTGTGAATCTTTTTACTGTGCCTATCGCGACTCTTCATCTCCGCAACTTTCCTTCTCTGGTATTGTTACATTCCATCCTCGATTTTACTTTGTAAGATATATAAACTTTCATTACAATTCAAATTATTCATTTCACTTATATTTTTTTTATTTCTTCAGTTGTTATTTTACATTCTTGTTCCTTTTCTTTCTTCGTTTAGCATTTCACATGTGTGTATTTTGTTAATTGAAAATAATAAGTAACTACTTATTATTGTAGAAAATAATGACGATGATAATTTGTAAAGAAATTCTTGAAACATGTTTTCTTACAGCATGCACATAAAATGAATGAAATTTCTTCCTGTAATATACGCAACAGAGAAGACAATATAAAACAAAATTCAGCAGGATTCCAAATTGTCACAGATGGTACTCAAAATATTCTGTTGTGGATCAGGCATATTTCAATATATCTATAAGTCTTGGCGAAGAGAATTGGTTGTTTAGTGCTAGTGACTGCAGCTCGATTTCATTATTTCACAAGTGAAGATTGACACCACTTCCAAAATCAAAAGCTGTATACGTCCCACGGCTGTACCTGTGCCATCGAGCCTATTGGGATCGCCTTACGAACAAGTTCCTTCTCCTCATGTACAATGCTCTAAATGGTTTTATCACATTGACCAGCTGCCTTTTCATAGTTGTAAGAGAAAACAATGGTGAGTTTGGTCCGAGAACTTGAGAATTTCTTTTTGAAGCCACAAATGTCCTTGTCATACCATCAAAATGTCACCAAACAAACACCCGACCAAGTCGAAAGATATTTGAAAGCTGTTTTCTTTCCCAGTGAGGGAGAATATCTGTATTGTTGTTAGATTATTGCAGTGGTCAGTGTGAAAGAACCATATAGAGCATCGTACCTGAAGACAAAGAACTCGTTCACCCTCACCTAGTGATACCAAATGGATCGACAGCACAGGTACAGCTGTGGGAAGTATACAGTTGGCGATGTTCGAAGTTTTTGTGAGAAGACTTTCTGATTTACATCTGCTGAATGATTATGATGTCAGTCTCCACCTGAGAAACAACACAATAGAACTGCAGTAGGCAGCATTTTGCAAAATTTCAAATTATTACAGAAGCTGATTACACAGTTTTCAAGAATATTAATTACACATGACCTTTCATACGAAAAACATTTTTTTATATATTGTCTTGAAGATATTCCTTCTAAACCTAAACTGCCAAATTGTCTTTCAGGGTGTGTTTTATCCCTTAATAGTGAAATTAGGTACCAACAAAAAAATATATACTGTACTATTTGGCCCCTCAACACACCCGCCAAGTTTCATCGAGATCGTTTATTGACATTTGGGAATGTTGAAACTTCCTGGCAGATTAAAACTGTGTGCCAGACCGAGACTCGAAATCAGGACCTTAGCCTTTCGCGGGCAAGTGCTCTACCGACTGAGCTACCCAAGCACGACTCACACCCCGTCCTCACAGCTTTACTTCTGGCAGTACCTCGTCTTCCACCTTCCAAACTTTACAGAAGTTCTCCTGCAAACCTTACAGAGCTAGCACTCCTGAAAGAAAGGATATTGTGGAGACATGGCTTAGCCACAGCCTGGGGAATGTTTCCAGTGTGAGATTTTCACTCTTCAGTGGAGTGTGCGCTGATATGAAACTTCCTGGCAGATTAAAACTGTGTGCCAGACTGAGACTCGAACTCGGGACCTTTGCCTTTCGTGGGCAAGTGCTCTACCACCTGAGCTACCCAAGCACGACTCACGCCCCGTCCTCAAAGCTTTACTTCTGCCAGTACCTCGTCTCCTATCTTGATTTTGGAATGTTCTTTTGTAAGTCTGCCTGTTACAGCAGAGAACACTATCAGCACAACACTATTTCGCTACGCCTAGTCACGCTGCCTTGCAGCGTCATGCAAATACTCGTCTGCTCCGACTATTTAAGCCATTACAAAACCATACAAAGTCATTTACATGCTATGGAGCGGACAGTACCAGCAGATCAGATGCAATGCCACCATTCGGCAGTACTGGCAGTTCCATCTCAGCACTCCACGCTGGCAACTCAGCCCAGTTTGTCCCGATCTTCACCGGCAGCACATCAGCTGTTGCATGCCAGCAGCAACAACAACGTCCCCACACTTCACGCCGCCTCCTACTGCAACTCTAGGATTCATCGTGTAGGAACATAACACACGATGTCCACAGCAGAGACATTTCTGTTATACACACATCAAAAAAGAGTTTTGCATCACTTCGGTTCCAAGACAGAAAATTGGAATAGAGATCAACATAAAAAGGGCGGAAATGATGTTTATTGCTCGTGAAAACCACACATTGCACGTTGTACCACCATACAGCGAGACCTTCAGACGTAGTGGTCCGGACTGCTGTACATTCGGCATGTTGTTGGGCCCATCTGTACCACTCTGCATGGTGTCACGGTTGCAAAGATGGACCTCACCACGGGCATCAGGAGTGAAGTTGCACATCATGCAGACTACTGCGTGCAGTTGAGTCACAAAATGACGTCCTGTGGCTGCACGAAAAGCATTATTCAACACGGTGGCAGTGCTATCAGGGTTCCTGTGAGGCTTAATCCGTAGATAGCGGTCATCCACTGGACGGCCTGAGCAAGGCATGTCATCGACAGATCCTGTCTCTCTGTATCTTGTCCACATCTGAACAACATCTCTTTGGTTCAATCCGTGATGCCTGGACACTTCCCTTGTTGAAAGCCCTTCCTGGCACAAAGTAACACTGGGGATGTGATCAAACTGCGACCATGACTGTCTAGGCACGATTGAAATACAGACAACACAAGCCGTGTACCTTTTACTTCCTGGTAGATGACTGGAACTGATTGGCTATCGGACCCCCTCGCATCTAATATGTGCTGCTCATGCAGGATTGTTTACACCTTTGGGCAGGTTTAGTGACACCTCTCAACAGTCAAAGGGACTGTGTCTGTGATACAATATCCACAGTCAATGTCTATCTTCAAGAGTTCTGGGAACCAGGGTGATGCAAAACTTTCTTTGACATGTGCATATAGTCGTGTGGATATTTGTCCGAGGACATTATAATTGAGTTTTGGTTTTGTTAACAAACAGTACTTTTGATCATTCTTGGTGCAAGTATACATCGGTTCCATATTTGCAGTAGAGTTGTCGGATCTCGACTGATGTAAGCAGTAACATCATTCATTGATAAACAACAGTCTCTACAGGCCACAACCGTGCTGCTCTCATATCCTGACATGTGCCGACAGACATTTCTCCATCTTACACGAGGTATAATGCAACCTTTTCACAAACAACATCTAATGTGATTTCTGAATGTGAAATCCACTGTGTAATCTTTCCTCACATATAGAAGGTAGTGGATTTACTTCTACTTACTCTGTGGGGTTACACTGAAATGCCAGTTGTTTGCGTATCCAAACATTCAGTACCCTTCAAGCAAATTTGATGTTCCTCATGTTCCAGTTGTGTACTGTTGCAATTTTAATGTCCCCCAATGTGTTTTCATTTAATGGCTGCACTTATGATTTTTAACACATTTTCAATCATCACATTTATGAATTACTCATACAGTTCTCAACTCCTTCACCAGTTACAGTTTCATCACCTAGCCAGTTATTTTGTTTGAACTACACTACAAAGTCAGTAGCAGTGCTTACATTTCAAGCTGTTCCAGGCGGTAGATCTCAGAGAAGGCAGCAGCCGAGAGCACCTTTGCATCACAGACAGAGAGTTCCGCAAAGCAGGGAGCCCACGGCTGATGGCAATTATTGTCTCATTGTCCAAGCCAGGTCCACACCATATGTCCAGCTTTCTCAATCTTTTCAGCCCTCGACCCCTTTAAAACACAATTAAATACATAGTTAAAGTTGTGTCAGATTATCTTGTCTTTATTAGAGAAAAAAATCAGAGAGACAAAATTTAAATGACCTGCTTGCAAACTGCTCACCAGTTTTGACGACTTTGATATTCTAACTGAGTGCCATGCAAAGATAAAATAGTTTTTAGGAAATATCCAAGTCACAGGTCACAATACACTAGCCAATTTGGGGCAGGTAGAATTTCAGAATACTTAAAAATAAGGGAATTGTAAGTATAATAGCTTCAAAGATATCAAAGACTGAATTTCAATTTGTTTCACATATACCTGACTCATCACCAACTGTGAACACTCAGATATTAATAGGATCAATAAACAGGGAGGCAAAAAAACTGAAGATAATGCCAGAGCAGCATAAGCAACATCAAACTGAGCAAAATTTTCGGAATAATCAGAGGTCAGAAGGGCAATTATGATAAGCTATGGCCACAAAATTAAGGAGAGTCAGCAATGAGCATACAAAACCTCCTCCAGGAAGGGAATCAGTCTGTGTGTGTCTACCAGTGTGCTTTTGTCAGAATAAGGTGCTACTCCACTTGTTACAATAACAGTTAATTCAGTGTCTTTCCACATTAGCTAGCCCTTAGATTTCACTGTTAACAACATCAAATCTTGTGGTACTACATGTCTACTATCTTAGTGTAGTTCCATTTCTCCAACATAAATTACCATCTTAATAAATTAATGACAGTATGCTATAATTAGCACAGTCGTGCATCGCCCAGTAGACACCACAGAAAATTTGCAACAAACATAACTACCCACAGGCAGTAATTTAAAGTTTGCCTACATTTGACTGGTCAGCAGGAATCATAATCTTCAGGAACTTTTTTTTTCATTTTTTTATTTTAAGCAACTAGTTTTGTAGGACCAAATTGAGGAACAAATCTTTAAGGTCATGGGACTGGTCAGTACATGAAATTACAGCATAAAAGTATTGACAGATAAAATAAAATGTTTATGAACCCAAAAAAGACAAGCCATAAGTTTATGTAAACAAAATCAACAATATAACACAGGAATCGGCTTATTTTTTCTAGGAACTGCTTGACAGAACATGACAAGTGGCTCATGAGGAAGCTCTTCAGTTTCTATTTGAAAGAGTGTGGATTACTGCTAAGACATTTGAATTCTTGTGGTAGCTTATTGAAAATGGATGCACCCCTTTCTGCACAAGAGCCAACGAAGTGCGACCCAAATGGAGATTGGACTTTTGTCTAGTATTAACTGAGTGAAAGCTGCTAATTCTTGGGAATAAGCTGATATTGTTAACAATAAATGACAGTAAAGAATACATATATTTATAGGCCAATTTCAGAATGTCCAGACTAATGAACAAGGGTCGACAATAGATTCAGTTATTGCCCGAACTGCCTGTTTCTCAGCCACAAATATCCTTAGAGAATGGGAAGAGTTCCCCAATAATATAATACAAAATGTCATAAGAAAATAAAAATAAGCAAAGTAAATGACTTTTTGTATCAAACTATCACCTATTTCAGATACCATTTAAATAGCACAAATGGCACCATTAAGTCTTTAGGTAGATAGTAAACTATTCAGGATCTTGTCTAAACACCTAGAAATTTGATCTGTTCAATTTAAATAATCACATGCCCATTCAGTGAAATTAAAATGTCAGGTTTTGTTGAATTGTCTGTTAGATACTGTAAAGACCGAGTCTTACTGTAATTTAGCATTAGTTTCTTTTCTACAAGCTGTGAACGTATGTCATGAACTGCATTATCTGAAACAGAGCCAATGTTGCACACATCTTTTACTACCAAGCTGGTGTCATCAGTGAACAGAAATATTTTAGAATCACCTGTAATACTTGGAGGCATATCATTTATATAAATAAGGAACAGGAGTGGCCCCAGCACTGATCGCTGGTGCACCCCCCCTCCCCCCCCCCCCCCCCCCCCCCCCCCCCCCCCCCCCGCACCCCTCAGACCCCACATTGTACACATTCTCAACACTGTGGATCATGATGTTTTGCTGTATTGTTAAAATGAGAGGTGAACCAATTGTGAGCTACCCCCTGTATTCCATAATGGTCAACTTCTGCAGCAATATTCTTTGAACAACACAATCAAATGCCTTAGTTAAATAAAAAAGGATGCCTACCGTTTGAAACCTTTTGTTTAACAAAAGAAATTAAAACAAGGATAGCAATGGCAAAAGAGGCGTTTTATAAGAAAAGGAGAATCTTCTGCAGCGGTATGGACAGGGAACTCAGAAAGAGACTCATAAAATGTCTTGTATGGAGTGTTCTTCTATATGGCGCTGAAACATGGACTATGAGGAAAAAAGACAGAGAAAGGCTGGAGGCTTTTGAGATCTGGACATGGCGGAAGATGGAAGGAATAAGTTGGATGGACAGAGTAAAAAATGAAGAGGTACTGAGAAGAGTGGGAGAGAAAAGGCAGTTACTAGATGTAATAAAGAGAAGAAAAAGAAATTGGATTGGGCATATATTAAGAAAGAATGACGGACTGATAAAAACAGTTTTAGAAGGTTATGTAGAAGGGAAAAGGAAGCGAGGAAGGAAGAGATTCCAGATACTGGATGACATGATGGACGGTACAACATACAGCAGCCTTAAGAAGGAAGCAATGGATCGCAGAAAATGGAGAGGCAAAGGACCTGCTAATATAGCAGATAACTGATGATGATGTTTAACCCATCCGTTCCGTAGAAATGTTGGAACACGTAAGGCAATAATGACGTTACGACTTATCTTAGAAGATAGATTAAGGAAAGGCAAACCTATGTTTCTACCATTTGTAGACTTAGAGAAAGCTTTTGACAATGTTGACTGGAATACTCCCTTTCAAATTCTGAAGGTGGCAGGGTTAAAATACAGAGAGCGAAAGGCTATTTACAATTTGTACAGGAACCAGATGGCAGTTATAAGAGTTGAGGGACATGAAAGGGAAGCAGTGGTTGGGAAGGGAGTGAGACAGAGTTGTAGCCTCTTCCCGACTTTATTCAATCTGTATATTGAGCAAGCAGTGAAGGAAACAAAAGAAAAATTCGGAGTAGGTATTAAAATCCACGGAGAAGAAATAAAAACTTTGAGGTTCGCCGATGACATTGTAATTCTGTCAGAGACAGCAAAGGACTTGGAAGAGCAGTTGAACGGAATGGATGGTGTCTTGAAAGGTGGCTACAAGATGAACATCAACAAAAGCAAAACGAGGATAATGGAATGTAGTCGAATTATGTCGGGTGATGCTGAGGGTATTTGATTAGGAAATGAGACACTTAAAGTAGTAAAGGAATTTTGCTACTTGAGGAGCAAAATAACTGATGATGGTCGAAGTAGAGAGGATATAAAATGTAGACTGGCAATGGCAAGGAAAGTATTTCTGAAGAAGAGAAATTTGTTAACATCGAGTATAGATTTAAGTGTCAGGAAGTCGTTTCTGAAAGTATTTGTATGGAGTGTAGCCATGTATGGAAGTGAAACATGGACTATAAATAGTTTAGACAAGAAGAGAATAGAAGCTTTCGAAATATGGTGCTACAGAAGAATCCTGAAGATTAGATGGGTAGATCACATAACTAATGAGGAGGTATTGAACAGAATTCTGGAGAAGAGGAGCTTGTGGCACAACTTGACAAGAAGAAGGGATCGGTTGGAAGGGCATGTTCTGAGGCATCAAGGGATCACTAATTTAGTATTGGAGGGTAGCATGGAGGGTAAAAATCATAGAGGGAGACCAAGAGATGAATACACTAAGCAGATTCAGAAGGATGTAGGCTACAGTAAGTACTGCGAGATGAAGAAGCTTGCACAGGATAGTGTAGCATGGAGAGCTGCATCAAACCAGTCTCAGGACTGAAGACCACAACAACAACAACACCTATCAGCTGACTTCAATCTAAAAAAGATGCAGCTCTAACACCAATTACTACAGGAATTTTTCCACGAGTGATCCCACCACCACCCACTACACTGTTACCTATAAGCTTTGGCAGCCTCCCCTCTCCATACCTATTGAGGTGCAGACCATGCCTAGTGACATCCGATCTACTGATGGATCACATGGCAGTGCTGCCAGTCGAGTCTGTGTCCTCCTCCATCAGTGCCTTCTCCAGCCCCACGTTAACACACCTAACGGCAACACTACGACGAGGCCAGTCGTGACGCTGAAACGGTTGCACGAAGTGCACGTTAGTGCCACCAGTTTGAGTAGCTATCTCTACCAGGTGACCACCTGCATCACACTCCCTCACCCTATCGATACTATTCCCAGCGCCACTCACAATCACGATGTGATCCTCTTTTGTAAAATTCCTACGTAACTCCTCTACATTAACGGTCACCTGAGCCAATCCTGCACTAGGCTTCACAATGCCGGTGACCTGTTACTCTCCCCCCGACACTTCCTGCAACTGCGGGTTCATACCTCTGCCGTGTGAATTATCTAACAGGAAGAAGAAGATTCTGCTGCTAGAATTTGCAACTGACTCAGGTTCTCTAACTGCTGAGGACTTCTGCATGTTTCCTACACCTACAGTTACAAGAGGCTGCAAGAGACACTCCACTAAACACAGACAGTTGGTAAAATCTATCTGTTATACGACAACTGTCCGAATATCTACTCCTCCTAGCTGCCTTCTTACCAACTGCCATTTCCCATTCCTAGTGCCCTTTGTCCTCAACCTATCTAGTCCTTCCTTTGTGTTTTGTAACTATGCTCTTTAGCATAACAGGTAGCTATCTGGGGGCAAGTCAGTTTAAAATCACACACATTTCCGTGCACTCTTACCAATCTGCTGTAGGTCCGCAATAGTCGAGTTATGGCCTACAGTTACTCTGAAAATTTTGGTCAAATGGACCCGTATCCCGCTCAGGACAGTTTTTTTATTTTTTTTTCCTTTCTCTTATATTTGATCAAAGCTAGTCCTCAATCATTTATGTCATACACCTGAGACTGTGCAAATAACGATTTCTTAAAATGTATACAGCTGCGGTACCTGTCACAGTGAAATGTCATCCACTATCAGAGATACATTTCACGAGGAAAGCCTCACCGACTGTGGCCGAACGGTACGAAACCCGTGTCTAAACAGTCAACTCCCGTCCGCAGGACTTATAATTTCTGTTCTCGCAGTACTTTTTCCTCTCCAACTCGAAAATGAAAGTTACTGCAAAATTCACGTGTCCAAGAGAACAGACACCTTTTTTGATCCTGCAACCAGTACGAATCGAGACACAAAGGAATTGCTGACATTTAGCTGCTAGTGGGCATCGAGTTACATCAGTGGGGAAAATTAAAAGTTTGTGCTGGACCGGGATCCGAACCTGCACCTCCTGCTTGCTAGACAGATGCTGGCTCACCTCCCTTTAGACTCAAATTCTCCATTTATCCACACACTACTGAGATAGTGCCCCTGCTCATTACACCCGTAAATTGAGAACTAGGTCTGACAGGAGGTGTGATACGGTAGTCCGTGAAGCTGCAATGACTACCGTGTCCAGATGCCTCGGTGGTCAGAGCATTTGCCGAGTGAGCAGGAGACCCGGGTCAAATCCCGGTCTGGCACAAATTTTCAAATTTTCCCACTGATGTAAATAAAAGCCCTCTAGCAGCTAAATGTCATTAATTCATTTGTGTCCTCTTGCAGTCTTCAAGGGTTGCAGGAGGAAAAGCTTACGGGCACTTCTACAGTTGTAAAGGGGACTTAGAGTTTCGTCATCAAAACTTGAGTTACTGTCTGTGGAAATGTACCATTTTGATATAAGTTTAGTTTTAATATCAGATCACTTCCAAACCTTCCACTCCACCGCACACACACAAACCGAGGAGAGGGCAGTGCCGTCACTCTCTACTGGGATTATGATACTGCTTACCATTTCCCTCCAAACACAACAATGACTGTGAGAAACTGGTACGTTTTGCAACTGGAGCGGTTGACTGCGTTTCTTCACAGATTTCTCCACACACTACTTTTCAGGAGGACATTTTTGTCACACAGAAGAGGACCCGACGGTGAGTGCCCATATCTCCACTGTGTGCGTACCGTGAAGCAGGTTACTTCAAAGTGGTCTGAGCTTCACACTTATTTCACACTGAAACAGCAAATTTCTAGACTTAGTAGACAAAGTTTGGATGAAGAATCTAAGTCTCCTCCACAACCCTCAGAAGTCTGTAATAAGAATTAAGAAACCGTCATGTATACTTTTCCTTTTTCTTTCCTAATGAAATATGAATACAATAGTCAAGCAAATGTGTTAACACAATTATTGCTGGAATCTCTCTCTCTCTCTCTCTCTCTCTCTCTCTCTCTCTCTCACACACACACACACACACACACACACACACACACACACACACACACAACCACACACAAACTCACTATGTTCATTGAAGACTCACTAATTTCTTTCCTGCGATGTAAGCCTTCAAATTACGTTGGAAGAAATTCAGGATGGGAGTAGGGAAATCAGAGAAATCATCTGCAACAGGCACATTGGATGAAAGCTGCCAACTTATTTTTTCTTTACGAAAACGGTACTTGTGGTGATTACTTGTGGCATGTATCCTAAATACAACAATATGTTTGAAATATTGGGGCTGTCGACTGACTGTGTGCAGTGCTATAAGTGTAAAAAATATTGCAACAAGTTTGAGTCAGACAAACATAAGTGTAGAGACATTAACTGATTGGAATATTGTGTTAATTCCTGCAAATATTGTGCACTAATTTTTGGTCAAAAAATTGTTGTTTGTTTATAATTAGGAGTAAATGAGGCCACTCACCAAATACCAGGAGTGTTGAGTTTTCAACAGATCACACAAAAAGAGGAGGAAAATCTTGCTACTTCTGGGAAAACATCCTTCTGTGAGTTAGAGAACACTCACTCACACTGTGTGTCCAGCCTGCAGAGAGGAGAATGTGTGTGTGTGTGTGTGTGTGTGTGTGTGTACACTATAGCTCATGAAACGATCTCTCCTCCAAACGGTTACAAAGTTTTACTACCTGTACTGACATAAAGGTTATTACTGTTTGCTGTTGTACTGACATAAAGGCTATTACTGTTTGTTCAGCCTCTCTAGCCTCCTGCAGGGCTTGATCTTTGTCATGCATAACACTAGTTACGTGACTTTGTTGTGACTTCCATTGTCTTGCGCTAGCACCTAATCCGTGGATCTGACCCACTAATGTGTTAGGAAAGTCTAATGTTAAATGTCTAAAATCTGTCAGTTATTTACATTATATGAATATCTTTTCATTTACATTGACTGTAATTTTTGCATAAGTACATCCGAAAGCTTTATTATGTTTCTGTACTTTATGAGACAAGATGTTTAATACCAGCAAGATGACTTGAGCTGTGATTACTATTCATCCACAAACATCTGTGTGGTGACCTACATTTTTAAATGCGTGCTATACTTTTCATATGATTTCGATATAATTACTTCACTTTAATGTAATGCTACTATTCATACCTGTATCTACTATCTACACCTATGTGCTATTCTACACTTTTGACTTTTTGCAATGGTTCTGATAGCTTACCAACTTTCGTCTTTCATTGACCTCTTGTACAACTGGCTTGTACTTTTACAGAAATTTTTTTTATTGTTTTTATGTTTAGAGTGAATGTTTTGTTTAACACATTGCGGTAACTTTCAACACTCAAAGCATGAAGCAGCATTAGTGGTATCTTTGCCTCAATTTCACTTTGTAACAAACATCTATGGTCAGATTTTTTTTTACAATTAGCAGATGATCGGTTATAATAGGACACACCAACTGTTGTGCAAAAATACCTGACTTTATATATTTTTGCCAGTGTTTTTTCCATGACTGTATTACTATCACAAAATAAAGAACAAAGATAGTTTGTGCATGTTCAGATGGGGCAGTATTTTCATGGATAGACACAGTGATGTGTGATGTTGTTGTTGTGGTCTTCAGTCCTGAGACTGGTTTGGTGCTGCTCTCCATCCTACTCTATCCTGTGCAAGCTTCTTCATCTCCCAGTACCTACTGCAACCTACATCCTTCTGAATCTGCTTAGAGTATTCATCTCTTGGTCACCCTCTACGATTTTTACCCTCCACACTTCCCTCCAATACTAAATTTGTGATCCACTGATGCCTCAGAATGTGTCCTACCAATCGATCCCTTGTTCTAGTCAAGTTGTGCCACAAATTCCTCTTCTCCCCAATTCTATTCAGTACCTCCTCATTAGTTATGTGATCTACCCATCTAATCTTCAGCATTCTTCTGTAGCACCACATTTCGAAAGCTTGTATTCTCTTCTTGTCTAAACTATTTATTGTCCATGTTCACTTCCATACATGCCTATACTTCACACAAATACTTTCAGAAACGACTTTCTGACATTCAAATTTGATGTTAAAAAATTTCTCTTAGTCAGAAACATTTTCCTTGTCATAGTCAATTTACATTTCACAAGTATATCTTCTTTACTCAAACCCTCCTCAGTTATTTTGCTCCCCAAATAACAAAACTCATTTACTATTTTAAATATCTCATTTCCTAATCTAATACCCTCAGCATCACCTGATTTAGTTTGACTACATTCCATTAACCTCATTTTGCTTTTAGTGTTGTTCATCTTATATTCTCCTTTCAAGACACTGTCCATTCCATTCAGTTGCTCTTCTAGGTCCTTTGCTGTCTCTGAGGGAATTACAATGCCATCAGCAAACCTCAAAGCTTTTATTTATTCTCCATGGATTATAATTCCTACTCCAAATTTTTCTTTTGTTTCCTTTACTGATTGCTCAAAATACAGATTGAATAACATGGGGGATGGGCCAGAACCCTGTCTCACTCCCTTCTCAACCACTCCCCTTGACTCTTATAACTGCAATCTGGTTTCTGTACAAATTGTAAATAGCCTTTTGCTCCCTGCCACCTTCAGAACCTGAAAGACAGTATTACAGTCAACATTGTCAAAAGCTTTCTATAAGTCTCCAAATGCCAGAAATGTAGGTTTGCCTTTCCTTAATCTATATTCTAAGATAAGCCGTAGGGTGAGTATTGTGTCACGTGTTCCAACATATCCACGGAATCCTAATTGATCTTCCCAAAGGTTGGCTTCTACCAGTTTTTACATTCGTCTGTAAAGAACTTGTGTTAGTATTTTGCAACCGTGACTTATTAAACTGATAGTTCTGTAATTTTCACATCTATCAACACCTCCTTTCATTAGGATTGGAATTATTATATTCTTCTTGAAGTCTGAGGGTATTTCACTTGTCTCATACATCTTGCTCACCAGGTGGTAGAGTTTTGTCAGGACTTGCTCTCCTAAGGCCGTCAGTAGTTCCAATGGAATGTTGTCTACTCCTGGGGCCTTGTTTTGACTCAGGTCTTTCAGTCCTCTGTCAAATTCTTCATGCAGTATCACATCTCCCATTTCATCTTCCTCTACATCCTGCTCCATTTCCATAATATTGCCCTGAAGTCCATTGTCCTTGTATAGACTCTCTATATATTCCTTCCACCTTTCTGCTTTCCCTTCTTTGCATAGGATGGGTTTTTCATCTGAGCTCTTGATGTGCATACAGGTGGTTCGCTTTTCTCCAAAGGTCTCTCTAATTTTCCTGTAGGCAGTATCTATCTTACCCCTACTCATATGTGCTTCTATGTCTTTACATCTGTCCTCTAGCCATCCTTGCTTCGCCATTTTGCACTTCCTGTCATTCTCATTTTTGAGATGTTTGTATTCCTTTTTGCCTGCTTCATTTACTGCATTTCTGTATTTTTTCCTTTCATCAATTAAATTCAATCTCTCTTCTGTTACCCAAGGATTTCTACAAGCCCTCTTCTTTTTACCTACTTGATCCTCTGCTGCCTTCACTATTTCATCTCTCAGAGCTACCCATTCTTCTTCTACATTCCTTTCCCCTGTTCTTGTCAATTCTTCCCTAATGCTCCCCCTGAAACTCTCTACAACCTCTGGTTCTTTCAGTTTATCCAGGTTCCATCTCCTTAAATTTCTACCTTTTTGCAGTTTCTTCAGTTTCAATCTATAGTTCATAACCAATATATTGTGGTCATAGTTCACATCTGTCCCTGGAAATGTCTTACAATTTAAAACCTGGGTCCTAATTCTCTGTCTTACTGTTATGTAATCTATATGAAACATTCAGTGTCTCCAGGCCTCTTCCATGAATACAACCTTCTTTCATGATTCTTAAACCAAGTTTTAGCTATGATTAAGTTATGCCCTGTGCGAAATTCTACCAGGCGTCTTCCCCTTTCATTCCACACCCCCAGTCCGTATTCACCTATTACAGTTCTTTCTCTTCCTTTTCCTACAATCGTATTCCAGTCCCCCATGACTACTAAATTTTTGTCTCCCTTAACTATCTGAATAATTTCTTTTATCACATTTCTTCAATCTCTTCATCATCTGTGGAGCTACTTGACATATAAACTTGTACTAGTGTGATAGATGTGGGCTTCGTGTCTATCTTGGCTACAAATAGGCATTCAATATGCTGTTCATAGTACCTTACCTGTGTTCCCATTTTTTTATTCATCATGAAACCGACTCCTGCATTCGTCCTATATGATTCTGTATATATAACGCTGTATTCCCCTGACCAGAAGTCTTGTTCTTCCTGTCACCGAACTTAACTAATTCCCACTACATCTAACTTTAACCTATCCATTTCCCTTTTTAAGTTTTCTAGCCTACCTGCCCTATTAAGGGATCTGACATTCCACACTCCAATCAGCAGAACACCAGTTTTGTTTCTCCTTGTGACGACATCCTCCTTAGTAGCCCCCAGCCCAAGATCTGAACGGGGAACTATTTTACCTCCAGAATATTTTACCCAAGAGGATACCACCATCATTTAACCATACAGTAAAGCTGCATGCCCTCAGGAAAAATTACGGCTGTAGTTTCCCCTTGCTTTCAGCCATTCGCAGCACCAGCACAGCAAGGCCGTTTTGGTTAGTGTTACAAGGCCAGATCAGTCAATCAGCTCGACTGTTGCAACTGCAACTACTGAAAAGACTGCTGCCCCTCTTCAGGAACCACACATTTGTCTGGCCTCTCAACAGATACCCCTCCGCTGTGGTTGCAACTACTGTACGACACTCTATTTTGCTGAGGCACGCGAGCTTCCCCACCAATGACAAGGTCCATGGTTCTTGGGGGAGATGATATGTTATGTTATGTGAATAATATTTGGTCTTTTGTCAGTATTAGCTTATATCATCTCACATATAAGTGATTGTACTTTAAGCATTTCTGCCCGTTTCACACTTTCTTACATGTATACAAATACGGTGATGACGGTTTAAAGGACACCAATACTAATAATAGAAGATGCCTAAACACCTGTGTGTTGTATGCTTCATAAAAAGAAAAAAAGCCAGGAGTTTCTCCCCATGTGAATCTACAACAAATTCCACCTACTCACAAACAGATCTCACATTAAAATTACCATGTAAGCAACAACCAGTCGCAAAATCATGTTTTCTTTATTTATTTTTGCAAATCGACCTACATTTGTTCCTTTTTACTAATTTGTACAATCGCTTTTTGGCGTATATAACAGTACTATGTGGCTGACAAAATCTTTGTCAATATATCCCTTTTTTGTAAATATTTCAGTATTTTATCATTATATTTTACCTCACGTTGTATGTAATTTCTTCTTCTCATTTTTATTTTAACTGTATCTTTTCGCATAGAGGGTGGGTTTGCTTTGCAGCGCCCCCTTACAGTTCCTCGTTGTCACAGTCAGTTCTCGACATACCACTTAATGTTTGGCCTCTGCTTAATACAGTGTTACTACTCAGGGAACATATTCGTTGAAAGGTAAATTTGTATGCGCATTTTAAATGGTTAAATGCATCTATATACATTTAATTGGTTTTACGTTGCTTTATGTACATTTATTCATTTGGTCACTGTTATTAATTATTTTTATTTTTATTCTCGTGTTTGTAGCTGTTAATCAGTTGAAATCGATTTGCAAAAGTAAATAAAGAAAACACGATTTTGTGACTGGTTGCTGCTTACTCCGTAAATTTTCAGTTTACAGCCGCTGCACAACTTGGGAACCACACGGAGCCCACCATTCACAAGATCTCGCACTGCAACACCACACCCAGATTATTTCTAAAAATGGAGCGACAGTCAACCACACCCTTTCACAGGAGCTACATCAGAGTGGCTGTAAACTCCCACTTTAAATTCGTCAGAATTACTGGGTCACAGTGTCTGTCCTTTGCTCGTGAGATTCTAAAAAGCAACGACGAATTTCGTCCATTGAAGTGCAACATTTAACTCGGATACATTATAGACAGTGACAGATACGCTCTAAAGTTCCATCCGAACGAGTTTCGTACCTTTTGAGAGCTGATTCGGTAACATCAAAAAACCATTTATCATTAAACTAATAAAACTATTAAAATAAACTGTCAGATAGCACACTCGGTACTCGGACCACCTGTGTGTCAGCCACAGTCGAGCGACGGCCGTTCGTGTGGAGAAACAGCTCACCGGCAGTGGTGCCCGTGTAGAATGCCACACAGTGGTCGCAGCTAAACTGGCGGACTGCACGGCTGCTTCCACAGGTGACCCTGCCTCTGATGTCTGTGACAGGACTGGAGTACGTTGCAGTGGGAGGAATTACGAGGCAGGTCTCGTGTCTAGGTCTATTAGAGGGATACCGGTGGACCTGTGTGAAACTTCCACACTTTTACAGTTCTAAATAATGACAGTATTTGGAATTAGTGTAATGGCTAGGATACGGATAGTTGTGGGAATGAAGAGAACACATCTTTAAAAATGAAGCAAATGACACGAAATAATAATCAGGAATTTATGACACATTTTTGTAAGAGGAAAAATCAGAAAGTAGCACACAATAATTTTATCACTAAAAAGTTTAATAGGTAACAAAACAAAAAAAAAATCACAAATCCATTTGCATCTTTTACCTACTTTTTTACACAGTCACCGACATACTCGACACAATTCTTCCGTCGCGGTACCAGTTTCGATGTCCCCTGTTCATAGAAGTCTGTTTGGTTGGAGTATAGCCACCTGTGGACTGCCGATTTCACTTTTGTATCTGTCCCAAAGCATTGCCTGGTCAGCAATTTCTTCACAGGACCAAACAGATGCAAGGTCCACATTATGTGGTAGTTTCTGGAGCACCTCCCACCCAAATTTGGCACAAACAGGAGCAGCAATGAGGGGGCGAGCATTGTCACGAAGAAGTCTGAACCGTCAGCATTAATGTCGGGATGTCTGTCACGAAAGGGCACGGCGCAATTTAACCGAAGTTTTAATGTAGACTGAAGCATTCACCGTGATTCCATGTTCAGTGTAGTCCACCGTACCACACTGAGCGTATCTCAGAACACTGTCACAAGCATTTTCCCAATAGACTGAGTCACTCTGAATTTTTTTCATACTAGGGAACCGGCACGTTTCCACACCGTCGAGGCGTGTTCGGTTTCGGGCACGTAGTGGTATGCCCGAGACTCGTCACCGGTGACGATTCCTTTCAGAAAGTTGTACCGTTCTGCCGAATAATGCATGAAGTGGTTCGAGCCCATCACCATTCGCTGGCCCTTGCAGTCGTCTATCGTGTTCGTATGTGCCGAGTGAGAACTAACTTTACGAAATTTCGACGTGTCGCGAAAAATATTGTACACTGCACTATAGCAAATCTCGAATTGCTGCGATAAGGTTCGCAGTTGCGTGTGCCGGTCTTTCAAAATTGCTGCCTCAGTGGCTCGACATGTGGCGGGGTTGCAGCTGTTACCGGTCACCCAGAGTTTGGCGAATCACTGAGGTCAACACGGTTCTCTCCGAAGAATGCACACCACCTGGAGACACTGCTACAGTCTGTACAGTCGTTGCACACGAGCCACGCATGTCCCTGTCAGTTTCACTCAGTTTATGCCCTCTGGCCCACAAATATTGAACTACACTTCACTGCTCTTCACAAGTTGATGACAGTAACACGTGTGCCGTGTTTTTGTGTAGTTTAGGCTTCTCTCACTAGAGCTGCACATGAAAACAAAATACCCTCTGTAGTGAAAACTTCAAATTATATCATCACGAAATTTCAGCATTCTACCTGCAATACCGGGGGAGAAAGATTTTTTGTGCATTTCTTCCTGATCCTCTCTCATATATATATATAAAAAAAACAAAGATGAGGTGACTTACCGAACGAAAGCGCTGGCAGGTCGATAGACACACAAACAAACACAAACATACACACAAAATTCAAGCTTTCGCAACAAACTGTACCTCCACCTGTCCAATGGCCAACTTCACACGTCCGTCCACATCAAGCCCACCAACAAGCAACAGTACCTCCATTATGACAGCTGCCACCCACTCCACATCAAACGGTCCCTTCCCTACAGCCTAGGTCTTCGCGGCAAACAAATCTGCTCCAGTCCGGAATCCCTGAATCATTACACCAACAACCTGACAACAGCTTTCGCATCCCGCAACTACCCTCCCGACCTGGTACAGAAGCAAATAACCAGAGCCACTTCCTCATCCCCTCAAACCCAGAATCCCCCACAGAAGAACCCCAAAAGTGCCCCACTTGTGACAGGATACTTTCCGGGACTGGACCAGACTCTGACTGTGGCTCTCCAGCAGGGATACGACTTCCTCAAATCCTGCCCTGAAATGAGATCCATCCTTCATGAAATCCTCCCCACTCCGCCAAGAGTGTCTTTCCGCCGTCCACCTAACCTTCGTAACCTGTTAGTTCATCCCTATGAAATCCCCAAACCACCTTCCCTACCCTCTGGCTCCTATCCTTGTAACCGCCCCCGATGCAAAACCTGTCCCTTGCACCCTCTCACCACCACCTACTCCAGTCCTGTAACCCGGAACGTGTACACGATCAAAGGCAGAGCCACGTGTGAAAGCACCCACGTGATTTACCAACTGACCTGCCTACACTGTGATGCATTCTATGTGGGAATGACCAGCAACAAACTGTCCATTCGCATGAATGGACACAGGCAGACAGTGTTTGTTGGTAATGAGGATCACCCTGTGGCTTAACATGCCTTGGTGCACAGCCAGCACATCTTGGCAGAGTGTTACACCGTCCGGGTTATCTGGATACTTCCCACCAACACCAACCTATCCGAACTCCGGAGATGGGAACTTACCCTTCAGTATATCCTCTCTTCTCGTTATCCGCCAGGCCTCAATCTCCGCTAATTTCAAGTTGCTGCCACTCATACCTCACCTGTCTTTCAACAACTTCTTTGCCTCTACACTTCTGCCTCGACTGACATCTCTGCCCAAACTCTTTGTCTTTAAATATGTCTGCTTGTGTCTGTATGTGTGGATGGATATGTGTGTGTGTGCGAGTGTATACCTGTCCTTTTTTCCCCCTAAGGTAAGTCTTTCCGCTCCCGGGATTGGAATGACTTCTTACCCTCTCCCTTAAAACCCACTTCCTTTCGTCTTTCCCTCTCCTTCCCTCTTTCCTGATGAGGCAACAGTTTGTTGCGAAAGCTTGAATTTTGTGTGTATGTTTGTGTGTCTATCGACCTGCCAGCGCTTTCGTTCGGTAAGTCACCTCATCTTTGTTTTATATCTTTGTTATATATATATATATATATATATATATATATATATATATATATATATATATTTTTCCTTGCACATAATTTTGAACAAAATTCTTTACAGAGCATTACAATGTCTCAGTGCAAACGACACTTCACATAAGAATGTAAGCTACGTGTACTTTTTGCCTATACGGGATACAAAAATAGTAGCGGATTTACCGGGTGATCAAAAAGTCAGCATAAATTTGATAACTTAATAAACCACGGAATATAGTAGATAGAGAGGTAAACATTAACACACATGCTTGGAATGACATGGGGTTTTATTAGAACCAAAAAAAAAACACCCCATGCTAGATGCGTGAAAGATCTGTTGCGCGCGTCATTGGGGGTGATGATCGTGTGCTCAGCCGCCACTTTCGTCATGCTTGGCCTCCCAGGTCCGCAGACCTCAGTCCGTGCGATTATTGGCTTTGGGGTTACCTGAAGTCGCAAGTGTATCATGATCGACCGACATCTCTAGGGATGCTGAAAGACAACATCCGGCGCCAATGCCTCACCATAACTCCGGACATGCTTTAAAGTGCTGTTCACAACATTATTCCTCGACTACAGCTAAGTTGAGGAATGATGGTGGACATATTGAGCATTTCCTGTAAAGAGCATCATCTTTGCTTTGTCTTACTTTGTTATGCTAATTATTGCTATTCTGATCACATGAAGTGCCATCTGTCGGACATGTTTTGAACGTTTGTATTTTTTTGGTTCTAATAAAACCCTATGTCTTTTCAAATTTATACTGACTTTTTGATTACCCGGTAGCTGACCTCGAAAAGGCTACGAACAATTTTCCGCGCGTAAAGACGGCATTTAGTAAATACAGTTCTGCTCTTTGAACCATTTCTCCCTGTAACTCATATATAATGATTCCAAATGCAATTTTAATAGGCAACTCTCTCTTGTTAATTGAAAAGGTATGCTCAGATGACATGTTATTAAGTTTATCTGTGGTATTGCAGTAGTTTTCCCAGTTTCAGTCAGCTGAGCATTAATTGCAAACAGGGGATGCATGTGAAACTTTCACCCTTTTATAATTTTAAATAATGACAGTATTTGGAATAAGTGTAGTTATAGGCATAAGGATAGTTGTTGACAATGAAAACTAAGTTTGTCGTTTTGGAAAGTATACTGGTTTAGAAAAGTCAGCTTGTACAATGGGCAGAGAGAATGGATCATTGCAGTGGTCCACGGTTATTGTCAATGACAATTCTGAATGCAAATTATCCAATTAATAAGTACTTTGAAACAAATAAAATGGTATTTGTAATAACATAATATGAAAAAGAAGTATCTTATTTGTGATAAATAAAGTAGCTTTGTAAAACAGAGGCACGAAGCTGGGCATCCACGATACCATTTTGTGTACGATAGGTAAAAGTCTCTTTTGTGTTACTTACTCACTTTACTTTACTTTACTTTACTTTACTTTAGTTTATGCGATCAGGCCCAGAGGGCTGCGCGCTGCTACGAGGTTCCTGCTCCAGCGGGTTCTGTTTTCTGCCTCCTGGCACCAATCATTCTCTATTCCAATCTGCAGCAAGTCCTTACGGATCCCATCCCCCCTTCTCTTCTTTGGTCTTCTTAGTGGACATCTTCCACAGGGAGTATAATCCGTAGCTTTCGACGGCCGTCGGCATTTACCCGTCCAGCTGAGATGTCCCGCCCGTACAAAGTGCTCGGTTCTCATCAGTCCTACAATGTTTGGTCTATTGTATATTTTGTCTAGCTCACAATTATATCTGATCCTCCATTCTCCAGTGATCTCATCTCGTACCAGACCAAAGATCTACCTTAAGACTTTCCACTCAAAAACAAGAAGATTGTTCGAGACTTTTTTTCGACACACTCCAAGTATGTGACTGGGGAGACAAGGTGTGGGAGATCTGTTTCTGGACATAATGAGGAGAGTAAATTCTATCTGTGAAGGCCTCACTGAGACCCTCAACATGTCTGGAGAGGAAGTACTCGTCTCTCCCTATAAAATGACCACAGGTGGCTCAGCTGTACAGAATGGACTCTGGCCGAGGAGCGGATGTCAGCTGTCGAGATAGGTAGGCAGGTCCGACGTGTAAGGAGGTGCCGACGGAGCCATCCGGAGGCAGTCGACCTCGAGGAAGGTGGCCTGTTCTGACGAGGAGGGGAAAAGGTGTTAAAATTCTGGAGGAATGTGGATAGTGTCCTCCCACTCACTACAGATCATGAAGATGCCACACAATGCTTCCCACCTGTGTGGTGAGAAGCAGTGCATCCAACTCCATACTGTTGTTACTTCGTACCCAGATTTCCCAGTCCTAGTGCTGTTTCCCATTGTTACCGTTCTCTATCGCATCACATTATACAGTGTGTCAATATCTTTCTCTGCTTTCCTGAATTTCCTCATCAGCTCCTAAACTACACACCATCCCACTCTCTTACCACGCACCTCGCGAACTACCGACAGCTGAGCCGCCGTGTGGCTTACAGTGCACTGCAGTGTGCCCGAGTGTACCCTAGGTGCACAACCCTTACACATTCTCCCTGATGACGTAATTATTCCTGGACTGTCAAACTGATTGCACCCCTTCACTTCACTCCTGCATTTTCCACATTCCTCGTGGGCCTGCCCGCACTACACATTTTCTTACACCTCGTAGTTTACAGTTATTTGCCTCATCCGCTCAGGCACGCACCGTTCTGACCTCGTCCGATCCATTTACACGTGCTGCTTTTCCTCTCTACACTCAGATATACCCACCAATCTGCACCACACATAATTACTATACTTTTTTTCTATTTTGTTTGTGACCTCATCCACCTTTCATTTTCACCTTGTTTTTTTGTTATATTTCATCTGATTTTTCGTTTCCTCACTATTCTTCATTTCGTTCTGTCTTTTTTGGGGTTTTAAGACAGTCCATCATATTTTTACTTTTTTTTGTCCTCCACTACAGTTCCTTGCTCCTTCTATATGCACCAACATGGAAAAGTTTCCCTTTTTCTAGCCAGAACACAGACCCACATACTGTTCCTGTGTTGTTGCTCAGCTTCTGACATCTCCCAAAAGGTCTGATCATCAAATTATCCATCTCCAGCTGCAACCCATTCCTCCATAATGATACCTACCTGTTCATATTCCACCAGTCCATAGCTCTCACCGACAATCCTAAACTGAAACGAATGCCCTAACAAGTAAGCTTTCACGGCCGGTGTCTTCATCAATTAAAACTTCCGGGCTGAATTGCCGTGGTCCGTATATAAAACTTCTTCTCCTTCCTGACGTTTCGTTGCCTACTGCGGGCAACATCTTCTGAGGTGAGTTGGCGACCGGCTGCTAGGCGCTGGAGGTCCCGCTTATACAGAGCGCTTAGATGGTGCCACAACTCGTCACGTGCTTTCGACTTTAAAACTATCTCTGGCTAGAAGCTGTAATCGACAGAGATGGTACTAGCCAGAGATAGTTTTAAAGTCGAAAGCACGTGACGAGTTGTGGCACCATCTAAGCGCTCTGTATAAGCGGGACCTCCGGCGCCTAGCAGCCAGTCACCGACTCACCTCAGAAGATGTTGCCCGCAGTAGGCAACGAAATGTCAGGAAGGAGAAGAAGTTTTATATACGGACCATGGCAATTCAGCCCGGAAGTTTTAATTAATGAAACAAATGCCATCCAGGAATTAAAGCAGGTGGACAACAACCACTTCAAAACACTCACCAATCAGTTAACCTCATAATCCCACATTTCACTACCAAATCCACAACAATCACAAGAGCCTCCATCAAACCCTCCCTTACAGACCTACTTCCACCACATGTTCGCATTTCTGGGATCCTATTCTGTAAGCTCGTACCTTCATTAAGAGACTGCAGTGGGGCACTGTGTCAAATGCTTTTCAGAAATCTGTGAATATGGAATCTGCATGTTGCCCTTCATCCACAGTCCACAGTATATCATGTAAGAAAAGGGCAAGCTGAGTCTCACGTGAGTGACGCTTCTTGAAAACCTGTCGATTTGTCGACATAAGCTTTTCAGTCTCTTGGAAACTTATTATATTTGAACCCAGAATACATTCCAGAATTCTCCAGTTCCCCACAATGGAAACACCTCCTCAGCACCAACTGCATTGATAAGACTTGACCCAAAACTAATATTGGACTCTGCCTTGCTCAATTTCCTCTCCATTCAATCGTGATCAGCACCCCACTCCCCCCAATTATCCTCTGGTAACTTTCCTGAATTCCCTAATCTCAAACCTTTCACCACCCTCATTCTCCAAATCCCTAACACAGAAACTAACCCCACATCCACAGAAAGAACTGCAATCCAGCACCCAAATACTGATCCCAAGCTTATAAAGCTAGCTGCAACAAAGACTCCACAACTTTGATACCTGGTGTAAACCTTCAATTGGGCAATCCCATTAGTTCATAATCAGACAAGTGTGTCTCTGACAATAATATTATCTTTGAACTCTTCCATTTGGTCCGTGTTTGCATAGAAAAATAGTAACATCAGAAAATTGAGTTCGCCTTGATGCAAAACACCTTGTTACTTGTTTATTTCTTTATTATCCCAAACTAGTTTCGGCGACAAATATCGTCGTCATCGGTGGTTTTTTTTAATCTTATTTATTGTATGTTACAGCATGTTTTAAGCAATTATTGGCACTGTTTGTGATGTATTTTCTGTGCTCTTTTTTCTGTTGCTGTCTTTTACTTGGCGTACATCATGTCATGTTTGTTGGATGGTATGTGGCTGCTTTTATACACAGAAAAACAAAACTTTTACACTTTATTTCTGAACCAGAATATTACACCATCTTCAACTGTGTGCAATTACACAATTAGTTACGATGCACCCTGAATTTGTCAGATGTTTGGCAGTCTCTGTCTTCCCCTATAGTTTTTAGCCACTAGTACTGAGGAAATCATTCCCTAATGTTTTTAAACGTCGTGTCATCCCGTCCTTTCTTCTTGTCAGTGTTTTCCGTATGTTATCTTCTTTACTTGTACTGTGGACAACTTCCTCACTCTTTATCAGCCACCTAATTTTCAGCATCCTTCTATAGAGTCACATCTCAAACACTTTGGGCCTCTTCCCTTCCTGGTTTTTCCCACAGTCCACAATTCACTACCACCCAGTCCTGTATTCCAGACATATATTCCCAGAAATTTCTTTGCTAGTATCAACCATTGGCTAAAATACTACAGACTTCTTCTGATGATGAATACCCTCTATGTTAGTCTGCTCTTTATGTTTCCCAGACTTTGCCCATCACGTTTTTTTGTTCCAAGGTAGCACATTCTTTAATTTTGTCTACTTTGTGGTCACCAATTTTGATGTTCAGTTTATCACTAATATCATTTCTACTACTTCTCATCATTTTCATCTTTCTACAATTTACTCTTAAGCCGCATTTACCATTCATTAAACTGTTCATTCCTGTCAACAGCTCCTATAATTCCTCTTCACTTTCACCGAGGATAGTGATTCTGTCAGTGAATATTATCAATGGTATCCTTTCGACTTAAATTTTAACCCCACTCTGGTACCTTTTCTTTTATTTCAACTATTGCCTCTTCAATGCTGAAGGTTGAAAAGTGGGGGCAAAAGAGAACATACCTCTCTTACACCCTTTTTAATTTGAGTGCTTCACTCTCGATCTTCCTTCTCACTGTTGCCTCTTTGTTCTTGTACATATTGTATATTATGTGTTTTGCTATTCCTTACTTCTATTGTGTTCCAAATTTAGAACATAACCATTTTGCATTGTCAAGCACTTTTTCCAGGTCAACAAATCCTACAAAAATTTGTTTATTTTTCTTATGTCTTGCTTCCATTATGTCACAACTGCCTATCTACTGCTTTTATCTTTCTGAAAGTCAAGCTGATTCTCATCCGACACATCCTCAATTTTCTTTTGCACTCTCCCGTATACTATTCTCGTCAGCCACTTTGACGCGTGAACTGTTCTACTGACTCTGCGATAGTTCTCGCACTCGTCTGTCCTCGCTATATTTGCTACTGTGTGGGTGATATTTTTCCAGAGAGTTGGGTGGTTTGTCTCCAAACTCTTAGATTCTATGCACCAACTCGAATAATAGCTCAGTCGCCACTTCCAAAAATAATTTCAAAAACTTCAGAGAAGTATTATCTACCCCTTCTTCCTTATTTGACAGCAAGCAATCTGAAGTTCTAACTAATACTGGATCTGCTATGTCTTTCATACCAACTACCATTCTTCTTCATTCCCATCATCAGTGATACATGCTGTCACTGTACTCTTTCCACATATTCACTCTCTTCTCTACATACACTGCTGGCCACCGTAAATGCAACACCAAGAAAGACAAGAGGTAGCACAACAAGATTTATTTTTTAGATAACATGTTGACCAAGTATCAAATGATTACGTTTACAGACGTCTGTGACATGTGGTTCCTGCCAGAATCAGTAGCCAGAGTAGCCGCCATTGTTGGAGATCACTGTTGCCACGCGTCTCGGCATTGAGTCAGAGAGACGTTGGATGTGTTTCTGGGGTACAGAAGCCCAAGCAGCTTCCACACGTTGCCAAACATCATCTGGTGTGGCAGCTGGGGGATGTAATCTGGGTCACTCGTCGAGCAACCGTGGACCACATGTTTTCTATCGGCGAAAGATCCGAAGAGCGAGCCGGCCAGGGAAGCAATTCAATCTGGTTATTGACGAAGAACCTTTGGACAATGCGTGCCACGTGTGGTCGCGCATTATCCTGTTGAAATATGGCTGTGGCCGAGCCCTGAAGATAAGGAAGGACAACTGGCTCCAGCACCTCGGATATGTAGCGCCGGCTATTTGAAGTACCGGCAATGCGTACTAGAGGCGTGCGAGAGTAATATCCAATACCGCCCCATACCATAATACCCAGTGCAAGACCAGTGTGGCGGTGCATAATGCAGCTGTCCAGCATCGTCTCTCCACGGTGTCTCCACACTCGAAACCGACCGTCGTGGTGCTGCAGACGGAAGCGTGCCTCGTCAGTAAAGACAACGTCATTCCATTCTGCCGTCCACATCCGTCTGTCATCACACCATTGGTGACTGAGACGTCTGTGGTTCTGCGTCAATGGTAGACGAAGCAATGGACGTCTTGCGGACAGACCACTCTGCTGTAAACGGCGTCGAATGGTATGCGCAGACACTGGATGATGCGTTACAGATGCAATGTGCTGTGGTACGGTTCGGGATGTCACTCAGCGATCCGTCACTGCCGTGCGCACAATTAGCCTATCAGCACGTGCAGTGGTGCACCGAGGTGAATGCGATCGACCACGTCAGTCCGTCGTACCCTCCTGCATCCAACGGTCACATATCCGCATTACAGTTGATTGGTTTCGTCCAACACGACTAGCGATTTCTCTGTTGATAATCCACGATCTCGGTAAGCCACTATCCTTCCTCTGTCGAACTCGGATACTCAATCAAAAGATGTTCGCTGTTGTCTACGAGGCACAACTGATCGTCTCGTGAAACAACCACAAGGTAAACACACGTGCCAAATGTACACTCATCGAAATCGCCAAGCTTTAAATGGTGCTATGAGGTGGCGCCACAGGCGCGCGTGATGTGCGTCTGCGTTGAAATTCTAATCAGTTGCATATCTCATCGCTGCAAACCCATGGTGTAAATTTCACTTGATTCGGATGCTTCCTTCAGAGTGTTGCATTTACGGTGGCCAGCAGTGTATAACAGTGGAATTCCTATTGTTGCACTCTTAATATTGACAGCCTTGCTTTTAATTTCATCAAAGATTGTTTTGACTTTTCTATCTGCAGAATCAGTCCTTCCAACATCCATTTCTTTTTTGATTTCTCCACATTTTTCCTGCAGCCATAATTCCTTGGCTTCCATGGCCTTCTTATTTATTTTGTTCTTAATGATTTTTATTGTTATATTCCTATATTCGCCTAGGTATTTTTGTATCACCTCCTTTTGTCAATTAATTTAAGTATTTCTTATGTTACACAAGGTTTCCCCAAAGTTATCTTCCTTATACCTGTCCAACTTCTGTCACTGACAGAATACTGTGGTATTCATGATCACAGTAACTAGAGCCTCGGAAAGCTTTAAAGGTACATCATTCATCAGGATGTCGGTGTCCCACTTCTTTAGGCATTGATTCCGCTGTATGATCAAACTTCAGCTTGCTCTTCATTGTTACTTAACTGGGTTCTTAGTCTGTATGTGCTCCTGGGTGCACCCTACAATCTAATATCTGATTTCAGAATCTAACAATGGAAACACCAGTTTGGAATATCAACAATATATGGAAAAGGATAGATTGCTACTCACCATAAAGATGATACTTTCAGTTGCAGACAGGACTGTTACAATTTAGCTTTTGGCCAAAGCCTTCTTCAAAAAAGAAAAGAAAACACACACACAAAATTCATTCACACAAGCAAGCACACCTCACACTCTCACTCACACACACACACACACACACACACACACACACACACACACACACAAAACTGCCAGCTCTAGCAGCTTGGTCGGGAATGCATGTGAATGTGAATGTGTGTGTGTGTGTGTGTATGTGTGTGTGTGTGTGTTTCCTTTCCTTTTCTGAAGAAGATTTTGGCCTACAGCTAAACCTTAACAGTCTTTTCACTGTGCCTGTCTGCATCTTTATAGTGAGTAACAATCTATCCTTTCCATTATATTGTTAATTTCAGTAGGTGTAGTTCCATCTCAGCCCAGCAAGCTACCTTCCTCAGTGATGACAAATGTCTCACGTACGGTTCCGTAAGTACCTCCGTCCACTTCAAACCTACCACTCGACGAAGAAGCTCTATTATGAAAGATGCCACCAATTCTATACTAAGAAATCCCTTACGTATAGCCTAGCCATCTGTGGCTTTACCACCTGCAGTGCCGAGCAGACTCTCTTTAAACGAGCTCGGAGTCTCACCGAAGCCTTCACAGACCAAAATTGACCTGACCACCCAGTCCAGAAACAGATCCCTTGCACTTTCTCTCCCCAGTCACCTAGTAATCCCCTCGTACCCACCGACTGGCCACAAAGGAGCAGATCACTTTGTGACTAGTGGCATCCAGGATTGGAACAAGTGAATCACCACTAGGGTTAGGACTGCCTCTCGTGTCCTGAAATGAGGAATGTCCTCCTCACTATCTCCCCCGACCCCCCTACAGTAGTATCCCAGTGCTCATCTGACATACGCGATATCTCTGTCTGTTCCTACTCCACCCTCGATCCTAAACCCTACCCTCGTGCCGATATCCCAGTAATAGACCTACGTGCGAGATCTGCTCCGTACTTCCTATCACTGACGACTACTCCAGTTCTGTGACAGATGTTTCCCACCCCATCAAAATCTGGGCCACCTGTGGTAGCAGCCACGTCGGCTGTGTACTTACCTGCAACCACTGTGTGGCATTTCTGGTCCTACATAAACTCGCTAAGTGTATCTGAGGCTTTCGTCCGGTCACTCGATGTCCAGTCTGGTGTGGCAGTCGAAGACAGCAAATGAAAATGGAAGCTTTAAATTCCACGTGTACGAAGTCGTTAACACGAGAGAATCGTACGAACGTACTGTCGTTTGAACACTGTACTGAGCCCGATACGGATGACGTAGTAATAAGCGTCTCTTGTGTAAAGAAACAACTGAAAGAGTTGCAAACAAATAAGTCACCAGGTTTGTATGAAATTGTAATTCAGTATTACAAAGAGTACTCTACAGCTCGGCATTTATTGCAAATCACCCAGCGCAAAGGCCTACTCGACTGTAAAACAATGCAGGTGACTCCCGTATACGAGAAGGGTAAAAGAATTGACTCACAAAATTAGACACCAATATCCTTAACACTGGTTTGCTACAGAATTCTTGAACATGTTCTGAGCTCTAATATAATAAATTTCCTAGGGACTGAAAATCTCATGTCCAGAAATCAACTCAGTTTTAAAAAGCATCGCACGTGTGAATCTCGGCTCGTCCTTTTCTCACGTGATATACTGCAAACTATAGATGAAGGGCTCCGGCACTGGGCAGATCCCATACTTCTAGATTTTCAGAAAGCATTCCACTGCAGGCTCTTAATGAAAGTACAAGTTCCCCGATACGTGAGTGGCTCAAAGACACTTTAAATTATAGAAATGGTGAGTGTTCGTCAGAGACAAGGGGATTGTCAGGAGTGCCCCAGGGAAATGCAACAGGACTTCTGTTATTATCTATATATATAATATATAATAATCTATATCTATAATATCTAAGACGGGGTGGGCAGCAACCTGCCGTCATTTGCCAGTGACATCGAGGTGTACGGCAATGTGTCGTCACTGAGTGACTGCAGGAGAAGACGAAATGACTTGGACGGAATTTCTCGTTGGTGTGATGAATGGCAGCTAGCCCTAAATGTAGGAAAATGTAAGTTTATGTGGATGAGTAGCAAAAACTAATCCGTAATGTTCGGATGTAGCATTAGTAGTGTCCTGTGTGACACAGTCACATCATTTAAATATCTGTGTGTAACACTGCAAAGTGGTACGAAACGGAACAATCGGGTAAGGTGAACGGTCGACTTTCATCTATTCGGAGAATTTTAGGAAAGTACGATTCATCTGTAAAGGAGACTGCATATAGGGCAGTAGTGCGACCTAGTCTGCGAGTGGAGCAGGACAGGAAATGAGTAGTAGTGGTACAGGGTACGGTGGGTTGCGGAGTGCGAATGTAGAGGTAGCATCCCGCGTAGGCACGAAACTGACAAGTTGTCTGTCCACGCAAATGGCCACTGTCCGACTGTGGCCGAGGGACGGCGGCCACACGGCTGCCGAGAGTCACACCCGGTACAGTGTGCTCGACTTCGACATCCGCTTCGCGGCCCGTGCCGTCTGGAGTTTTACGTGAACTGAATAGGTAGGAACTCAATTAGGAACGTATCTACCATTCCCGTAACTCCCCTAGCCCGACTTCTGCCAGTCCCCAGCCTCCACCGTCCTGTAACCTCTACGGTGCCCTCGCCCCGGCCTCTACGCACTTTCTATCCCTCCAGAGTACCTGCATATTCCTTTCTCCTCCTCTTTTTCTCTCCTATCCCATTTTAATAGACTCCATCCCCAATGCATTAAGCACTCATAAGAAATGTTTACGTTCACCACTTAACTTACTTAAATGCCAGAGGAGCAACTCCAGGCGGTAGTCAAATAGGGATCGATATCCTGAGTTCCTGCAAGTTCTTCAGCTTTCCCAGGGCAGTGAACGCCTCTCTCGGTATACTGTGGACCATCTCAAAGTCGTCATCCTCGCAGAGTTCCAGACGTTCCAACTCGGTGCAGGCCTCCAGCAACGGTGGGACACAGCTGTGTAACAACAGAAATGGGGTCTTTCAGAATTATTCGTCTCCCGTCACGTTTCAAAAGACCAAAGAAACAGAGTACTTTATATTATAACTCTAAATTAATAGTTCTTATACTGTATTTGCAACAACAACGTGTTCAACTGTCACTATCGCATCATTCGCTGCTGAGATCATTACTATTAGTGTCACAGAAAGTATACCCATCAGGGATGAATTATACTAATATATGTCTGCTTGTGTCTGTATTGTGTGGATGGATATGTGCGTGTGTGCAAGTGTATACCCGTCCTTTTTTCTTCCTAAGGTAAGTCTTTCCGCTCCCGGGATTGGAATGACTCCTTACCCTCTCCCTTAAAACCCACATCCTTTCGTCTTTCCCTCTCCTTCCCTCTTTCCTGATGAGGCAACAGTTTGTTGCGAAAGCTTGAATTTTGTGTGTATGTTTGTGTTTGTTTGTGTGTCTTTTGACCTGCCAGCGCTTTCGTTTGGTAAGTCACATCATCTTTGTTTTTTGATAAATTATACTAATATACGTTAGACATAATGGTGAGAGTTAAGGCCCAACATATTAACACATTCAGTTGGTGATGAAATAGTGTTTCCGAAGTCAGCTTTTAATACTGCTAAGGCTTCAACATACAGTTTTTTCTCTTTTTTGTTTTTTGTCTTCAGAAACTGGGCATTTCATATTTATTTATTGTGTGTATATGATGACCAATAAGTCAGTGCTGCCAGCTGTTGCTTGCTCATGTAATTCAGTAAAATAAGTAAAACAAAAAGTTCTTTTACAACATTCTGCCTTTAAATGATTATTGACATATACAGGCACAATTGTTCGTGAGAATATATTGCCGAAATGAAAATCTTTGTACGAGACATCTTCGTAAACAACACGTAGGTTCTCGAAGCTGGTGTTTAGTCCAGTTTAAACTTCTGAGCTGAGAAGCTGAGGTCAATATATAAAACTTTTCTCTGGCTCTTTGTCTCCCGTTTTGGGAGACATCTTCAGAAGTAAATGGTACGCTGCCGGTATTGCCCATTGATGAGTGCCCGTCAGTCGATCGGACACCCACGTGTATTTAGAGCCAGTGTGGAGCATCTCTTCTATTATTGCCCGTGAGTTGTCGTCTCACGTGCAAAAACAGTCATTTCGAAAGACTACATTGGCTCGATGACCTCTTGTCAAAGTACAGGGTTTACGCAAAAGGGGGCAGCAGATATCTAGAATTAACGTTTGACAAACTACAAAAGATACAAACACAATTCCAGTGATCCTAGACAGAGAAAAGTTAAAAATTCTGAACAGTCTGTGCAGAAGTTTAGCTAAAGCCACAGTGGTATTGTTACATGTTTATAGGAATTACCATTTATGTGCTGAAATCAGGAAAATTTGAGTCCAGCGGATAACCTGAGTGTGGAAAATCTCCACATTAGTCTATTCACTGAGAGCTGGAATGAAACAGACACAGTTTCACGTGACCCACAATAATGTTAAAGGAAGAATAAAACTTATTCTGTTGAAGTTGAACTGCTTTGATTCAAGTTTATAACAAAACACTCTTTTCTCTCTTTTATAATGCAGTCTAATTTCCACATTTGAGGTCAAACTTTTTCCATCACATGGAAAACACATTTGTTTCACTCTTCTGCAGTCACTGCTTGTTTTAATAGTTCTTTAACTTCTGACATTTTGTGTGTTCTGTCTTTTTCTGCAACACAGCCTTCGATTTTGGCCCAAACTACCTCGATTATGTTTAATTCACCAGGTATGGAGGAATCAGAAGAAAAGTTTTCCCTGCTCCATCAGCCATTTCATCCACTGCATATTCTTTGTGCACTACTCTGTTCTTTTTTAACAATTTCCAGTAATTCTTTCTTCAATACTCCATTTTCCAATAACAATATTTTTAGATTTTAGTTATTCCGGTATATCTCGCTTATTGGCATTCAGATTAGGTACTTCTTCTTTTCAACAAGAATAGCACGACATGTTATCGAGAACAGTAACTTCTTTTTGCTGAAGCCGAAGAAAAAGTCTTCAAACCACTTCTCGAATGTACTGTTGCACATCTCCTCACAGTAGCCTCCACTTTTCTTGGGCCCGTCTTGGATTTGAAAGTTCACACACTGCCTCTGACAAAACCTGCTTTGCTCCCAATATGTGTGATAATCAGGCATTTACCTTTACCTGTTTCCAGTGGATAATGCAGATAGAAATGCTTGTTTAGAGGATTTTATGGACTTGTGCACCGAGACGTTACTTCAGGTATGTCGTGTATTTGGCCATGTCTCGTCCAAACAATAGACGGGTCTTCCTTCATCTCTCAACAATTTATCATTTGTAGGTGACACTGCCTCCCTGAAATCATCTCTGTCTATTAGCACGCTACTGCATCCACACCGAAAGTATTTAAAATTCATTTCTTTTAAAACTGTATGATAATAAAATGATATATGGAAGTTGCTCAAATGTGGATCTTTAATCGTGGCCACAAGCACTTTGTCAGTTGTTAGTGACATGTTACAAAAAATTTCCTTCGTATCGCAGTTCTATCGAAGTCACCAATACTTCCTGAAAGTTTGTCATGATTTTTCTTTCTTGGGAGACTTTGAAGAGTGTGACAACCAAGTTTTTTTCAAAACAATATTGGTCACTGACTGCTCTGGATACAACAGCTCCATTTTACACAGATTAAGAGCCATGTGCTTCTCCACAGAAGTTAATGACTTCTTCTTTGATCACTTCTCAGTTAGAGTCAAATCTGACAAGTCGGCCTCGCTCACCGTCTCCGCAGAGGACAACATGACAAGTTTACTCCTATGTTATACAAATAGAAATAAAGGGGATAGCTACTAGGTGACCACAAAAATAATGAATGACGAATGTGATTACAATCACTGACACTGACACACGAATAATCAAAAACTGGGCTTTCAAACGAGACGAACTTTACAATCAGAATCTAAGATCACACACTAATGACTTACAATCGCAACAGACGTGGCCAAACTGAGTGAAGTGTGCCCCGTATTGCTCACCTCTCGGTGGCAGTGCTGCGGTCACGTGCCTCGTCGTGTCCGCAGGCTGTCTGTCATTTCAGTGAATGGAGTGTAGTACTGGAATACCTGCGAGACTAAACTGGAGGTGTCGGCAGCCGCTCCTACGGTACAGCTACGGTAACTTCCCGACCGACTGCTGTAATTCAGTCAGGGCCTGATCAGTTTATTAGTTCACCACTCAGCAGGTTCGTACACCAGTGATTGTAGTGAGCTCGAATTATGTGTTTCAGAGTGAAGCTTTTGTTACTGCTCGAAATCTGTTGTTCTGTCCTGGATGATAACAAAGATCGTGAGTTATTTTTTATAATTTTTTTTCCCAGTTGCTACATTTATTTCACTTAGATATTACCGCACTGTTTGAAAGTCAGCATCATCTACCAGCATTGCAAATACATGTGCTCACCGAGTATTTTTGTGAACATTATTTTCACAATATTTACATTCTATCTGCACGTGTTGGAATGAATAATTTTTTTTTATAGTTTCTGTGTCTCTCTGTATGATGCTTACTAATGAAACAATGATAGTCCAGGTCACAATGATTCCTGATAACAGTTAATTGTCAACAGTCATTAATTTATCAGTGGAAATAAAATAAAAACTATGTCAAGGAACTGGAGTATACTGAATTTAAAGACACAACTGGCGGGACCAACTTGTGATATATTTGCTTTGTGGAATTTACCGTAGTATGTACACAGATATTTCCGGCAAACGTTTCACAACGAAGCTACGTAGTACCAGTAAATAACTAAGGTATCTGCTCCAGTACAAGCTCCCGTAATAACGTGAACAGTTCCTTCGTACACAAGTTGCTAAGTGCCTCATAATGTTGCTGCTTTCTACTTTGGGCGATAATAATGTACACCAACAAGTTGAAGAGAAAGAATTTATGGTAAAATATTATAGACATAAACAGAAAAAGTAATGGATCCAGAATGGTGCCCTGAGGGATACATGTTTCAAAAACTTCCTCATCCACAGGCTGTGTCTATGCAATGAATCATTATCAGCATTTCTTAAATTATAAGTGCTAATTTGGAAATGACACATTCTGCCTGTTAATTTCACTATGAAATGTGCAGAATAATTTTCACGACAAACTCGGAACCCAAAATGCACGGGTGAGGCTGGCTTGCCAGGTATTGTTGTATTGCACAGAACTGAACTGGGTACAACTGTTAAATACGGAGGCTTAAACAGTGGCACGGTCACTTACGAATGGAAGTAATTCCGTACCAAACTGACGAAAGCTGACCTGCAGCTTTTTTAAAGGAATCGTAGCAATATTTAGCTAGCTACATAACAATCTGTATTTAATAGCCCTTTATACGTACGCGAGAAGAAATATGCCAAAAGTCCACTTACCATAACGAGAAAGGCGCAGGTTATACCGTGTAGGGTGAAGATATCGAATACACGGGAAGCACACTCGTCAACCGAAAGTAATTTCGAGTAGAAGTTAGACAATCTTAGGAGGACAGGTAATAACACTCACCTCGTCCCACCCATCGCCCACTTTATGCGTATCGACCTGAGGGTGTTCCTCTTGGCTCTCAGAAAGTACCTCAGGTCTTCCATATTGATATACGTAAACCCAAAGTCGACCTCGGCTAGTTGCGGGCATCCGTTGACCAGAGGTCGCACCAAACAAGGTTCCTGGGTAGAGCTACGATCGAATTCCTTGTATTCCGGTTCCAGATTCAGCACACGGAGGTTGTGCAGCTGCGACAGGGCCTCCGAGCACCTTTCAGACTTCAGCAGTTTGTAGGGAGCCGTCAGTGTGTGTATTCTGGTGCACTTCTCCACCAAGGTCTTCAGTACCTGCAACTGAACGATTCCCCTTCTGTACAAACACCTACAAAGAAAGCAATGGCAAACCTCAAGAAGAAAGAAACTTCGTTACCGGTCATATAAACAGATGCTTTCTGTCTTTTCTGAGGCACATAATCAAATTCCAGTGACAGAAGATGCACAGCAGCAAGACAGGTGGACGCAAACGAAGTCAGTATTAGTGGTGAACAGAAGGACGAGGATGACGATGACGACGTGCGGTTTGTCGGGAGCTCAATTGCACGGCCAATAGCATCCGCACAAAGTTTCAATTTTTTCACAATCCAATGTAGTCACTGCCACGAATGATGATGACAGTAGTGAAATGACGAGGAAAGCACAAACACCCAGTCCCCGGGCAGAGAAAATCTCCAACCCAACCGGGAATCAAACCCGGGACCCCGCGATCCAGAGGCAGCGACGCTAGCCACTAGACCACGAGCTGTGGACTGAACAGCTCCCACATCGTCCACGCTCACTGGGCCAACTGGTTGTCAGCTAAGAGACGGCTGGTATTCACTGTGAACAGGTTACAATCTCATCTGGCAAATCCTCGAGGAGTCGGTTCGTACTGTCTGTGTCGCAGCTGCTTCCGACCGCCCCGGTTCTTTTCTAGTCCGACCAAATTCTCTGTTCTCATGATCTACATTGCACGACAACTGAATTTGCCTCGTTTTCTTGTTCTTAACTGACTGTGTACCCTCTCACTAATCGTAAACAAATCGGAATAAAATTTCTATTGGGAAAAAGTTGAAAGAAGGAGCAGAATCTATATGCATCTGCACTGACAGCAATAACTGGAAGAAATGCTTAGTGTATGAAAAGTTTATTTTGGCTCAATGACAGTTTACGTAATGGTTTTTAGCTTTAGTATCAAACCAATATAACTAGCCAAAATGAATCCCTTAAAGAAACAAACTTACATATGTAAAACAGCTCCAGATGTCTGATTATTTTACAAAATGTGTTAATGTGTTAAATGTCAGACATTAAGGATGGAAGGAAGAAAAAGTTTTGGAAAAGTTTGAATTTATGTTTGAACTTCGTCAGAAGTTCTCGATTTCTGAAAAGCATTCGATTCAGTACCAGACTTATTCTTATTGTCAAAAGTTCAATCGTTGGGGGAATCGAGTGAAATTTGTACCTGGATTGAGGACTTTTTGGTGGGGAGGGAACAGCGTGTTATCTCAGATGGAGAATCATCGTCAGATGTAGAAGTAACTTCAGGTGTGTGCCAAGGAAGTGTGTTGGGAAACTTCCTCCTCATGTCGTGTACTGATAACCTTGTGGGCAATTTTAATAGTAACCTCATATTTTCTGTAGATAATGCAATTATCTATAATGAAGTATTACCTGCAAGTAGCTGCATAAATATTCAGTCAGATCTTGATAAGCTTTCAATGTGGTGCAAAGATTGCCAGCTTGCTTTAAATGTTCAGAAATATAAAATTGTGCACACCTCAAAAAATGTAGTATCCTATGACTACAATATCAATGAGTCAAAGATGGAATCGACCAACTCATTTAAATACCTGGACATATCATTGTAGGGATGTTAAACGGAATGATCTCATAGATTTAGTACCAAATAGCACTAATACGGGATATTGAATGGATACAGAGAAGGGCAGCACAAATGGTCACAGATTTAATTTGACACACGGAAAAGTGTTAAGGAGATGCAGAAGAAATTGAACTGTCAGACTCTTGAAGATAGATGTAAACTATCTTGAGAAAGTCTAGTAACAAAGTTTCAACAACTGACTTATAAATGATTACTCTACAAATATACTACAAACGCCTACATATCTGTCACACGGATATCACGAATTAAAATTAGAATAATTATAGCACACACAAAGGCATTCAATCAATCATTTTTCCCACGCTCCATGCGTAACTGCAATAGAAGAAACCCTAATAATTGGTACAACTGGACATACCCTCTGCCGCGCACTTCACGGTGGTTTGCAGAGTATGACTAGATTAGATGTAGATGCAGAATTAGAAGTAGAAGTCATTACGTGCTCTCATTATCAAACATAGGACGAGTATAGTCTGGGATGAGTTATTCTACCTCAACACATATACACAGTTTCTAAGTCTCGTACTGGTCTCATCCCCCCCAGGGGGCTTGCCACTCTTAGGCCACCACGGGGGCCCAGCTTTTGCAGCACCTTTTCCCTTTCGTTCCACATGTCTGTCCTCTCGTTGAAGTGTGTTCCGAATTTTCAGTAGCCGATATCAGAACAGTCCAACATTTTTCGGTCCTTTTCGCTTTCTCCGTTCCCGTTCTCCCGTCCTTCCTCCGCTCCAGTGTTTGAGGTTCCTCCTTTTCTTATTCCTCACTGTGCGCTCCCGAAGGTCAACCCGTGCGTCCGACACGTAACGGGTGACGCGGTAACGCACAACTCGTAGCCACACACCGACAGGTGGGGTTCGCACGTACCCCCCGGTACGGACCCGGCCCAGGAAGGGCGGTTGCCCGTGCTGCCACCTTCCCAAACTGCCAATCGGTCCCTCTGTCAGGCGTTCGGGAGGTGCGAACGACCACCTGAGCCAGGAGCGCTCCCCTCCGAGGGAGGCTGACGGTCGGAAGGAGTGTGCCGTCAGAGGCGCCGACAACCGCGGGGCATTTTCTCGCCACGAGCCGATCGTCTCTTGGTAGAAGACGTCTACCGAACGTAAGTGGAACGAGGCTAAAGATTCAGTGACCCTCTGCACCACAGTTCCTTGCCATTTTACAGCTGAAGACGGTCTGTCCTTTAGCTACGGTAAATACATTTATTATTCGGAAAGGTGTCGACGCAATTGCCAGGCACGTGAAATCCTGTTCTCGTTTACACGACGGTACTTCAGTTTTGGAGACTACTACCGATTCTCGAGCACGACGACAGCTCACAGCTTCGCTCCTCCGCAACTATCCCGCCCGTGTCGAGGCCCACCGAATGCCGTATGCGTCCCGCGGTGTTATTTACACTGAGTAGCTCGACGGTCCGATCGAGACAGAAATCCAAATGTACCTCTCCGATAAGGGTGCCGTTACGTGTAATCACTAGTGCTCGTGTGCACTCTTTTTCTCACTTTTTATAGAAAAATGTTTCTGTCAAAGATCAAAGCAGGCTACGTTCTTAACCCAATGCGCTGCTACTACTGTCACCGTTATAACCACACTCAAATGTCCTGTCGACACCTGGCCAAATGTGTAGCCTGCGACAGGGATGCTCGAGAGGATGACATTCTGTTTCCTTCTCCCCGCCCTGCCGACTGCAGTGGCGACTGTGCCGTCTCCTCCTGAGACTGTCTGCGTATCTCGACGAGTGGGTCGTCCGGAAGATCTGGCCGAAGGAAAAAGTGCCTCACCCGGTCACTCGCAATTGTCGGCCAGTCGGAAGCCACGTGTTCTACCGTCCGGCACTTAAAGTACCGTCATCGCTACGTGTCACTCCACGAAGTGTGCGGACATGCGACCTCAAATTCGGCACCGCGGTTGTGAAATCGCACAGTGTCCCCGTCTCCTGCTCCGGGTGTGCGACGAGCCACCGAACTTTTGCCTCGGGGCAGAGTCACCTGCTACACGACCGGCAGGCCGGAAAGGATAGGAGGAATACTCCCGTGAAGCCCTCTTACGTCTCTCCGGCCGACAAACGTCCGAGTCTTCCTCTGCCGACCAGAAAGGCTCCGAGAAATCAAACAGAGGCAAACGGTCGTCTCCTTAGCCAACTTAAGTTCGTTTTATTAGCTGTCTTTCCTTCTGTGAATTGGGCTTAATGTGTAGTCATTTTTACTCCCTTTCATCTTCGTGTCCTACAGTTCTGAAATGGGCACGTACGACTCTAGTTGTTCTTGTGCCCTAAAATAAAACAAAACAATACTGGTCTTATTGTGTTAAACCTTTAACATAAGATCATACATCTCAGTGAGTATATTATGGCAGAATTTTAAATTTGATCAATAATTATATGAAAGGCCGAAAATCCAATTTTTGTTGTCCCTGAAGTTGTTAGTGTACAATCCCAGTTGCAAGTTCCAAATCTGTGTTAGCTATTTAATGATACAGATCTCACAGCATAGGTGCCCCATTGGTATGCGTATGCTGTGTTACAGACCCCCATGGGCAGTTTCACAAGACACTCAATATTTAATCAGCATAAGGCACTAACATTTTCACAATTAAGCAGGCTAAAAGCAATGCCACAGATACCTGTAGTAAGCCAACCATAAACCACGTTCCACTTACACCACCTGGCAAAACAGCAACCTATTTGTGCATATTCCATGGTCAGGTCATTATTTTGGCTACTACCATTAAGCATGGGTATTTGTAAGCAGAGAAGAGGGAAGGAAAAGAACAGGCACAGTCCCCTGCGAACAAGACTCAGTGGCAGCAACAGCAGCAGCAAGCTCACAGATCACTCCCCCCCTGTGTTACGGAGCTGGTCAGTGTCGTGTATTGTAGACTGTGTACACTCATTCAGTTCATGACACGATCCGAAGAAATCGTGACTTTATATTGTACTTCTGATAATATAACAGTCTCATATTTTTCAAAAAAAGATACAACATACGTAAGCCTTATTTTAACACGAAATGTATTCACAGCTGCAAATACGGAGAACCGTCGGCTGTGTGATGGAATGATGACAATGAAAATTTGTGCCAGATACGGACTCGAACCAAGATTTCCCACTTATTGCGAGCAGTCGGTTTGCCGTTAGGCTATCGGACCGTACTTCCAGACGAGATGCAAACTTCAATATATTGTCAACCGTATGTCCACAACCTGCATTCGTACATTCGTTATATATTTTTCCATACAGGGGAGGCATTTTTAATTGAATGCTGCTTGCCTGGTGTTGATGGATAAATATGATATTTCAGTGCCTGTATTGTTCAGAAGTATGATGCAATATTCCTTCAGAGATGCACGCTTTTTACTTCTGGACAACACAGGCACTACAATATCGTATTTATCCACCGACACTGGGCACGTGAATTTCGATTAAAAATGCCTCCCCTGTACAGAAACGTACATAATGAACGCACCGGTGCAGGTTTTCGACATGTGGAAGTTTGGGTCTGGCCGTGAAGCGTGCAAACGGACAGGTGACCGCTCACGATAAGTGCAAAATCCGGGTTCACGTCTCAGTCCGGCACAAATTTTCGCTGTCACCATTCCATTATACAGCTGAGATTTGTCCGTATTTGCAACTGCAAATACATTTCACATACGTCATAATGGCTGCAGCTTACCACAGCCCGTGTTCCTTAGGACGTGCGTGCGTGCCCGAAGGAATATTACACTGCACTTCTGAACGATGTGCTCTGTACCTTATTGTAAGCCTTATTTTCAGAAGACTATTACTCTTTGTACTTCTAATTTAATTCAAAATTATAATCGTATCTGAAATTATCAATCTCAACGTATGAAATATTTTGAGCAATAATTTGACAATTTTATAAAAGAAGTATTTAACCACATACGAAGATCTCCGGATGTAAAATATCGACGTATTATAAGATAGCTGAACTGAAACTTCTCCTATCTTTGCTCTCGTCAATTTGTGTAACGAGCAGTTGTCGGTTAGTTACGGAGCAAATAGTTTCACTGTGAAGTCACGAGGTGAATGACGTGGGAGGTATCCCTTTCTTTTTGAGGTCACTGGCTGGCTGAGGTTTGTTTTGTACTGCAATGTGGAACTGCTATAAATTACTACATGAGAGATGGAAACAATAAACAGAGAGAAGGATAAAGTTTCATCGTGCAGCATTGTCCTTATCTTACAGTGAAGGTCAGTCGTTCTGCCTAGATCTAAAAATGCTAATTCCATAGAGCCACAAATTCAATAAGGAGCAATAAAAAGAAGGTACTGTGCGACCTTCCTTCTTGCCAATTTATTAGCTGCACACACGTAGCAAAAAAAGTGTGCTTTCTCTCAGCTTTTATTTTTCAGTTCTTTCTGGACAACAGTAGAGGAGAGAGTCAGCTCAATTTGGAAGCTCGGGTCTGGGATCTTACAGAATAAAAATTTGGATACTGTTGTGGACCTACGTGTTTGCAGATTGAGGAGAAGGAATTTTATGTGGGTTTGTATGGAAAGTAACAGTAATTATTTCTAAAATGCAAGAATGATGGTTGGACTAACACTCAAGCGAAAAAAATTTAGAAGCTCGTGAAACTTTTGTGTTGAGGTGTTTCAATTTGAGTGAATATGTTAAATTTATGAAACTGTGAATAAAGGCGTAGCACCAAGAGTATTAATTGAAGAATACAGCAAAGCTGAAATTAGTGTTCATGGTGATGTAGCAAAGTTGCAAACTTTGAATGATAATGTTGTAGAAGATAATATTTTGAGGTAATGCTCTAAGCACAGTAGAGGATCCTGTTCTACAGACAAACTGTTTTCTGCTGTAAAAGTCTAATTGTAAGCATTACTCGAACTGGCTAGGGCAAATGAAGTTTCAGTATTAGTTGCTAAAAAGCATTAGGAACCTGGCACTTGCATATATTTCATGTGGAGAAAAATATCTGTAATAGTTTTTCCAAAGTACAAAAACTTGAAAATTTCAATTTTGTAAACAGTTACAGCTCACTTGGTGGTTGGTTTAGAAACAGTGGCAGACTAGTTTGTGGTAGTGATGCAAACAACATAATATTTACTGTATGCAATTCTGATGTAAAAATGTAAAACTTAAACTCACAATCTCTAGCTCATATCAAAATTTTTTCAAAAATATGTGGCAACTGTCAATAAGGGAAATGTGTGTTTTATCTGTGAAAGACTTTCTTTGAGAAGTCTGATGCTGGGTTTTTCACATGCTGTAACATTCATGTTTTCTGCTGTAATGTGTCTAGTTATTGAGTGTTTCATAAATGTATTTCCCTCAAAACGTGTGTCATTAGTAACAGGAATTATCTTAACTGCATTAATAACCACAGTGGTGACTCCAACAACTGTTAGTTATGTTGAAAACTGTGAGTGTGCATCGCCTTTTTTCTTGTGTTCCGGTTCCGTTCACTACCGACACGGGTCATATTATTCCTTCGCGTTCAGACTCCTCCGTGCCTACAATGCCTTGTCACTCGTGGATAAGGCAGAAATATACGACTTCATTTGACGGGTTTCCGATGCCACTGCACCAGCCTCACCCGGCACTATACGGTCGACAACGTCTGCTGCCCTGCACGCCTACCACCTCGTGGCGAGTAACCCGCTCACCGGCCTCGTCCCCGTAAAGGACTCGCCACATCACACTGCCGGTCCGTGGCCGAGGTTGGAACGAAACGGCCCGTCCGGTGAGTCCAAAGCGTGCTGCCCCATTCTGCAGTGTTCTCACAATTTGCGATGACGACGACCGGCTCCTCTGCTGCGACGGGTTCCGGTCACACAGTTTCATTTTCGTACGCTCACTCGGTGACGCCAGTCACCTCTGCCGCACCGGTACGCCAGCACGCTCACCTCTCCGTGTCAGCACTATTGCCCGCTTCAGCAGTGACGCGGGTCACCTCCGCCGTGTCGGAGGACCGCATCTCCGCACGTCTCGCTTCCCACGTGCACAGATTTTCGGTGATGCTGGTCGCTTTTGCCGCACCGGTCACTTACGCTCTCGCACCTTCCACCCCGGCTCCTGCGGCACCGCCCTACGGCACCCGTACTCTGCTCGTGCCCGCTCCAAACGTATCGGCCGACGGCGCCGCAGCAACCCTCCTTACGCACCTCACTCGCACCCGGTCCTGCCGCTACAGACCACAGCATCCTTTTCTCGTCCACACCCGCACGTCCGCACCTGCTGCCTCCGACTGTGGCGCCGCAGCCCCCTCCGGACCTACTCGGGTCGTCGCTGCTCCCCAGAGCCCAGCCCTCCACTACACCACCCCTGCTCTGCCTGCACCTGCTCCGGTCGTGCCGCCTTCCGATGGCCCCTTTCACCGACGCACACGTTTTGACCGTGTCCACTCTCGATATTAGCAGCCTCCGGCACGCGTCCGACTACGAGCCGGGCCGGGCTTCCGCTGCTTCGGGCACCGTTCCGATAACGGCCGTCCCACCACTCGGTCACGATTTGACACCACAGGCCGGTACAGCTCCCCTGTCTCAGTGCACGTTGGCTGCTTCCTCGCCCACTCTTAATACTACCACTCTGAGCTTTCCCGAGGTGCGAAAGGACAACCCTAAGATGTGGTTTGCCCTAGTGGATTATATCCCCGATTTCCGTGCTGTATCTGACGTTATCGTGAGCACAATTTACCTTACCAGTCATTGGCACGACCACATCGATCTCATCAGTGATCTGCTGCTTTCATCACCTACAGACTGCAACTGTACATTGTGTAAAAGTTGCCTCATCGAGCACCTCTCCTGTCCTCCTCCGGAGGCCACACACCAGATTATTCACGCCGAACTATTCGGCAAATGAACGCCGTCTGAGTTCTGACGGCACCTTCACTCGGAAATCGACAGTTAAGTTAGGACCGACATCACTCTCTGGACCCTTCGGCTCCTCAAACTTTCTCAGGAGGTACAGCCGGAGCTGCTTCCGCGTACCACTGCCGCTACGGAGTCGAGCATCCGTTCCGCTGCCCGAGCATTCGCTATTATTCGCCTCTGCCGGTGCACGCCTCGAGCGTCGTCGCCGACTGCGGCGGTGGGGGCAGTGCCGTCCCCGCTGCCCCCTTCCTCACGTGCTCACAGTCGCGCACACCCGGGCCAGACCACCACTGCAACACCACTGCCGTCTGTCGGCCTCCGCCCCACACTGCCAGTGTCGACGACCCGACATGCACCACACACGGATGAAGCTGTGCCCGACCGGCCTCCGAGCGCCGACACTGCCTCTCCGTCCCCCCTCCCTACGTGTCCACAGTGTCAGCTTCGTGCGATGTTTCGCCCACCGCTCACAACTGCAGGCCTCTGCGCAGTCACCTAAACACGAACGGCAGTCACGTTTAGGTGCCACGCCACGTCCCGCCTCTACGCCACACGGCGCCTACCGGTCCGGGTCACACGGCGCCCACCTCGGGCACACGCTCACCGTCTCTACGTGGTGACGTAATGTCCGGCCTCCACTTCCTCGTGCACACGGGAGCAGCTGTCGGCGTCACCCTCGCCACTGTCACATCTGATGACCCCTCTCCAGCTTCACTACCTTTTGTCACTGTAAACAGACCACGTATCCCCTCTCACAGGTACGTAAGGTTATTACTCTGTGTTTCCCACAATAAGCTTTTCCCTGGACTTTTTACGTCGTAGAAATCGACAAACCTGTCATAAGGTTGAACTTCCTCTGCCACTGTGACCTCTCGCCTTACCTTCGAGGCACTGCAGTCCACCACTCTTCCGGTGCCACAATCTCCTGTGGCGACAGCCTTCTCAGATCTCCGAGCTCTCACACGAGTGCTCTCAGATGGCAGCCCTCTGCACGCAAAACTCGAAGCAGATCTCTTTCGACTCAGCGCCGTCCCCGACTGCACATGTACCGGCAAACTTCCGCCGCCTCTCTGCCGATACTGTTTCCCGAGCACGATCTTGACCCCACAGTTGCGACCCGGGCGGACGTGCCGCTCTCTCTGTCCACGGCAACTACACGAACGCCAATACACGAGGCCCGGCAACCGCACCTGCTTCCGTGTGACGTGCGTAGTGATTGCGACATCGTCCTCGCAGCTAGCACGCCGTCACACTCACTGCCCACCGTCGCACCGCATCTCACCCGCGATCTCCCGATGTCAGCTGACACGTCACTCACACTGCCAGTGAACCTACTCCACCTCCCACGTGCCAACATTCCATCTCCCACCAATGTTATATTTCATCTGCTACCGGCGACCTGCAGCTCACACAATCGAGCCCCCCCCCCCCCCCCTGCCGTCTCACCTACTGCTTAGTCGCTATCAGCAGTGGCACCTGTCACGAGATAAATACCGCGGAGGGGACTCTGGTTCGACAAGGTTTGGCACCTTAACCCGATCGAGCTACACTGTGCTGAGGACACTGTCAAAGACGCGGATATCCTGTGGTCTCAACCATCAACTGACCCTCACCGATACACCTCGTGTTAAAGAAAGATGGTACATTCCGTATATACGGTGATTACTGAATGCTAAATTTTCGCCGGCCGCTGTGGCCGAGTGGTTCTAGGCACTTCAGTCTGAAACCACACGGCTGCTCCAGTCGCAGGTTCGAATCCTGCCTTGGGCACGGGTGTGTGTGATGTCCTTAGGTTAGTTAGGTTTAAGTACTTCTAAGTCTACGGGACTGGTGACCTCAGATGTTAAGTCCCATAGTGATTAGAGCCATTTGAGCTAAATTCGCACCACATCCAGGACTACACACAACTCTAGCACAGTGTCCGAGTGTTTACAGTGCTTGACTGCTGTATGGCGTGTCACCGAGTTCCCTGGCACCCACCCGACATACCTAAGACTGCTATCGATACGCCATTTGTGCTCTCTGAATACCAATTCGTGCCTTACACCCTTAAAAAAGTTGCACGAACGTAGCAACGTTTTATCGACTCAGTGGTGTTTAACTTTCCTTTTGCCTATGTGTACCTCAGTGATATTCTCGTGTACTCATCATCTATCAGCGACCATCAGGAGCACCTCGTCAAGTTCGCACGGCATCAGAATTGAATGGCATCGAGATGAATTGTGAAAAGTCGCAGCTTAGTAACACCACTGTTACTTTTCTGGGACACACTGTTTCGTTTGCAGGCATGCGCCCCCCCTTCAGATGGGTCAACTCCAATCTTAGCTTGCCTCTCCCAGAAGATCATTCTGCACTAAGATGCCTTCTAGTCAGGGTAAGTTTTTATCGCCGACACCTCCCCCGTGCAGCTTCCGTACAAGATGCTGTTTGCCCGACGTGTTCCTGGCCGATGGATCAAACGACACGATCGACACGTCCAACTGTCTGAGAACTACGCTTTCTGAAGCTGTTACCCTCGCCCGCTCCAAGCTAAATCCACTTACGACCCTCACGGCAGATGCCAGCAACAGGGCGTGGGTGACACTACAGAATCACTCCGATCTGCCTCGAAAAAACTGACAATGTCTCAGTGTAAGTGGTCGGTGTTTGATTGAGAACTTTTACTGGTTCATAAGGTGATCAAATACTTCTGTACGATATCGAAGGGCTTCACCCACTATATTTGTGGTGTCACCGCCAGACACCACACTTGCTAGGTGGTAGCTTAAATCGGCCGCGGTCCATTTAGTACATGTCGGACCCGCGTGTCGCCACTGTGTGATCGCAGACCTAGCGCCACCACAAGGCAGGTCTCGATATACGATAGAGCACTCGCCCCAGTTGTACGGACGACATTGCTAGCGACCATACGGACGAAGCCTTCCTCTCATTTGCCGAGAGACAGTTAGAATAGCCTTCTGCTAAGTCCATGGCTACGACCTAGCAAGGCGTCAATTGTAACAGTGCATGTATCTTACGAGTCTCATTTGTATAGTCAAGAGAGATGTATCACCAGGAGTGAATAAAGTTAAGTATATTCCAAAGCTACGTATTTTCTTGATAGCAGTCATAACGTATCTTGTTCCAGAATTCACGCCCGTCTGCGTTAGATAGCGTGCCTATCGGCCCCCTCAAAATAACACTGTGTCGGCACATCTGTCGACACATCATTTGGCGACGCAGCTTAAAGGAAACGTGTTCTTTCTGATTGCGTACATTTATTTGTGTCATGGCTTCGCCAGATGTACTGTCCGAATTTTATCGCTTGCAGAATCAGCAGACGCAGGCGTTATTGGATGCCCTTGGACAGCTCGTCCAGGGTCAACGTGCACTGCAACACGATGCGGCAGCCGCCGCTTCACCGCTACCGCAGCCACAACTCGCAGTTGCACCGCCTTTTAGGCACTACAACCCGGTGCACGAATCGTGGACAGAATGGTCCCGACAGTTCGCCTTCCATCTAGCCGCCTACAGAATTCCAGGTAATGAGCGGCAGCCGTTTTTGCTTTCTTGTGTCGGTGTGTCCACCTACCGTGTGATAGTGAAATTGTTTCCCCGACGCGACATAGCAACTCTGTCCTATGAGGAAATTTTGTCTGCTTTAGATGCCTATTTCAAAGAAAAGGTTAATGTGGTTGCAAAAAGGTATACGTTCTTTCGTACAAAACATACGGCCGGTCAAACTAATAGGGAGTGGGTAGCAACATTGCAAGGACTTACTAGGGACTGTGCCTTTGACTGTGACTGTGGCCTTTCTTATTCAGATACAATGGTGCGTGATGCAATTGCACAGAACGTTTCTGATGTTCGCATACGGGAGCAAATTTTGAAACTAGTAAATCCCTCCCTTCAACAAGTGATAGACATATTAGATAGACAAGACACACTTGACTGTGCTCAGGAATCTTTTGAAACTTCGCCAGCCGTGTGTAACATTAACCAGCCCGCTGGACGCGCTGCGCGGCCCGGTAACCGGGCCTCGCGCACTTTGACGCAGCTGCCGCCGCGCTCTAAGCCAGGTGTGCCGCGCCAGCACACAAATGCAGTGAAATCATGCCCGCAGTGTGCTACTCGACATTCGCGTGAACATTGCCCGTCACGCCAAGCTATTTGCTTTTTCTGCAATAGGAAAGGACGTGTTCAGAGTGTTTGCCAGAAAAAGCTCAGATCAGACGATCACAACCATTCCAGGCCCTTTGCTTCGCGCCGGAATGGAACCAAGGACACTCAGGCTTGTGGACCTTCGCCCATGGACATTTATGTCATTAATTCCACTTCGTCCAGTGACACTTTCTCTAATAGTGACTGTGTTCGTCCCACAAAAACTGTGCGTCGACGTCGCCGGAAATCACGTCAATTAGCAAGTGATTCTGTACAAGTGTCTGTTCAAATTGCACAAAACAGTCGCTCTTGTCGTCAGCAGGACAATAAACTTTTTGTAGATTTGGACTTTAATGGCAAGGTCATACCATTCCAGCTCGATACCGGAGCTGCAGTTTCAATGCTCAATCACGACACGTACAAACAACTGGGCAAACCTCCGTTGCGTTCCGCAAATGTTAAGCTAACCACATATTCAGGACAGAAAATTCCTGTGTTAGGACAGTGCAGCCTTCTTGCAACATACAAGGGACAAACGAAACTTGTGTCATTTTACGTTCTTCATTCTTCTACTGCAGTGAACTTGTTTGGTTTAGACTTATTTCAGTTGTTTAACATGTCTATTGTAAATCAGGTCCTATCAGTGAATCAAACTGTGCCTTCAGACAGTGTTTCTCGTCTATGTGACAAATTTGCAGACATTTTTGCACCGGGCTTAGGTTGCGCTAAAAACTATGAAGCACATTTGGAACTGAAAGTCAACGCGCAACCGAAATTTTTCAGAGCGCGCAATGTTCCCCACGCATTGCGTGATGAGGTCGCAAGAACGTTAAACGATCTCGAATCACAAGGTGTAATTGAACGTGTGCAAGCTTCTCTCTGGGCCTCACCCTTAGTAATTTTGCCAAAACCTTCCGGAAAATTGAGACTTTGCGTGGGCCCAGAAGATCTTTTTGCTAAACTGTGCCCAGGAAAATATTTTTCAAAGTTGGACCTAGCCGATGCGTACTTGCAAATACCGGTGGACGACGAATCCCAGCGCGTATTGGTGGTTAACACGCATCTTGGATTGTACCGATTCAAAAGACTGCCATTCGGGTGTGCATCCGCCCCTGCATTGTTTCAGCAATATTTACAAACTATTTGTGCGTCGGTCCCTACTGCAGCAAACTATCTGGACGATAGAGTGATCTCCGGACAGACAGAAGAAGATCATCTTGCGAACCTACGAACATTATTTCAGGTCTTGCGACAAAATGGTCTTCGCTTGAGGAAGGACAAATGTGTGTTTTTTGCTCGTGACTTACCATACCTGGGACATGTCATTAATGCCCAAGGCATACATCCGAGTCCAGAGCACCTCCGTGCCATACAAGAATTGCCTTCCCCTCAAAATGTAAAGCAGCTACAGAGTGTGTTGGGTAAAATTAACTATTATCATAAATATGTGCGCAATGCCTCTTCCATTTCAGCTCCGCTTCATCGCTTACGCCGTAAAGGTGTTCCGTTCGTCTGGACGATGGAATGCGAACGCGCCTTTCGCCAGTTGAAATCGGCGTTGCTTTCTAATACTTGCCTCACGCCTTTCGATCCCCAGAAACCCCTTTTGTTGATGGTAGATGCATCGGATTTCGGGATCGGTGCTGTGCTTGCGCACAAAGTTGGCTCCCATGATCGCCCTATTGCCTTTGCGTCCAAATTGCTCTCGTCTGCGCAACGAAATTACTCGCAGATAGAGAAAGAAGCTTTGGCTCTCGTGTTTGGTGTTACTAAGTTCCATGATTTCTTGTATGGTCGTCACTTTACCATCATCACAGACCACAAACCTTTGACATCGCTTTTTCATTCGACCAAGCCTGTACCTCCACGTACAGCGCAGAAATTCATTCGCTGGTCTATTTTCCTCTCGCAGTACCGCTACGATATCTTGTATCGGTCCACTGCTAAGCACGGAAACGCCGATGCGTTGTCCCGTTTGCCTGTTGCTGAGGATAAAGCATTCGATTCTTCCGAACTTGCTTGCATGTTCATTGATGCGGAATCCGATGAAGTGGTCGAATCGTTTCCGATTGATTTTCGTCGTGTAGCTACAGCCACAGCTGCTGACCCTGTCCTTGCTACTGTTTTGCGTTTTGTTGCTACGCAATGGCTTTCGTCAAAGTCTCGGATCGAGGATCCGTTGGTTCGCCGATTTTTTGCTCACAAGGAGAGACTTTTTGTTCGACGTGGTGTTTTGTTGTTGCGTTCTGATAATGATCAGTCCAGAGTCGTGGTCCCACGTTCGTTACAGTCCTCTGTTTTACGGCTTCTTCACCACGGACATTGGGGTATAGTGCGAACGAAACAACTTGCTCGTCAGCACTGTACTTGGTTCGGAATCGATGCTGCGATTACGCATATGTGTTCTTCTTGCATGGCGTGTGCCGAACAACAATCCGCACCTCCGCGGAAAGTCTTTGCATGGCCAAAAGCCACTTCTCCTTGGCAACGCTTGCACATTGATTTTGCTGGTCCATTCTGGAATGCTCGATGGTTGGTTCTGGTCGACGCCTTCAGTAATTTTCCTTTTGTTGTCCGGATGTCTTCCACGACGTCCTCTGCCACCATCCAAGCGTTGTCTGCTATCTTTTGCATTGAAGGTCTTCCGCAGACTATTGTTTCCGACAATGGCCCACAATTCATGTCCACAGAATTTCAGTCATTCTGCCAGGCCAATGGTATTCAACATCTGACATCCGCGCCGTTTTCGCCTCAGTCAAACGGTGCCGCTGAACGATTGGTCCGGACTTTCAAGTCACAGATGTTGAAGTTGCAAGAGTCGCATTCTCGGGAGGACGCATTGTTGCTCTTTTTGTCTTCGTATCGCTCTCGGCCCCCGAGATGGTCGCTCGCCGGCTGAGTTGCTCCACGGTCGTCCTCATCGCACCTTGATGTCTTTGCTGCATCCGCCGCATCAGGTTCCTGTGCAGCGGCAGACTCCTGCTTTTGCTCCAGGCGACGTTGTATTTTATCGCAACTATCGAGGTTCACGGCGTTGGCTCGCAGGGCGCATTCTTCGCTGCCTCGGCCGCGCGATTTATTTGGTTTTGGGGGCCTCTGGTGAGGTGCGTCGGCATCTCAATCAGCTGCGCCTCTGTCGTCGCACGGGTTCTGCCACTCCCCGTCTGCTTTCAACGACGGTGCCATCCGGTCAGCGCCCTGGGGACCCATCTACTGGCTCGCCTCATCCCCAGGTGTTACCGACGATGCCTTCCATTTTGCCCCATGGCGACGCGCCGCCGCCTGTTCTCCCGCCGGCGCCGCCCGCATTCGACGCTTCGCTGCAGCCGCCACGCGCCTCCCCGGGTCACGCGCCGCCGCTCGCTTCCCGTGACCAGCTGTCCTCCGCCATGGACCTCTTGCCCGCTCTGGACCACATGACGTCTTCGCGCGTCGGGTGCCCAGACGCAATGGAGGTCGACCCTTCGGCCCCTCCTGTTTCTTTACGGGCGCATACACTGCATGTTGACGTGCACCCTGGACTAGGTTTTCAGGCGTTTCCTAGCTCCCCTCGGACCGAATGGCCGGGTGCGGGTGGCACAGCCTCGCCTGTTGTTAGGCTCCCCACCTCATCGCATACGTCAACATGGGGTCCTCCCCACGGCGGGCGGAAGCCTTATAACACGACCGTTCGCCGATTTGCGGGGGAGGAATGTGGTGTCACCGCCAGACACCACACTTGCTAGGTGGTAGCTTAAATCGGCCGCGGTCCATTTAGTACATGTCGGACCCGCGTGTCGCCACTGTGTGATCGCAGACCTAGCGCCACCACAAGGCAGGTCTCGATATACGATAGAGCACTCACCCCAGTTGTACGGACGACATTGCTAGCGACCGTACGGACGAAGCCTTCCTCTCATTTGCCGAGAGACAGTTAGAATAGCCTTCTGCTAAGTCCATGGCTACGACCTAGCAAGGCGCCAATTGTAACAGTGCATGTATCTTACGAGTCTCATTTGTATAGTCAAGAGAGATGTATCACCAGGAGTGAATAAAGTTAAGTGTATTCCAAAGCTACGTATTTTCTTGATAGCAGTCATAACGTATCTTGTTCCAGAATTCACGCCCGTCTGCGTTAGATAGCGTGCCTATCGGCCCCCTCAAAATAACACTGTGTCGGCACATCTGTCGACACATCAATATTCACGGACCGTAAACCTCTTATTGACGCCATTTGCAACTTGTCTCAGGATCTCCCTCCCAGTCGGTTTCGCCACCCCAACCTCAATTCCACAGAGGCGTGATACATTCACGAGACAGACAGTGGTGGCGGACTATCTCTCACAGGTCAGTACCGTCTCCGTGCCTACCGACCTCGAAGACCTGGCACGCCGGCAGGCAGCCGACAGATCGATCCGACATCTACGTACCGACCGATCGAGTTCCCTCACTCTCAAAATGCGCCACCTTCCCGCAGTGACGACAGCGGCAGGGTCTGACGAGTCATCCGACCGAACTGTGAGGTGACGTCTTCAGTGCCTTACACAACTCGTCCGACTCGGGCATAAGAGCAACCACCACACTGGTAACTGAACGTTAAATCTGGCCAGTAGTCAAGAATGACTGCTGCACGTGGGCAAGGGCGTGCACCCCGTGCCGACGTAGTGAGGTCGGCGGGCACGATTCCGCACCTTCACCGTCCTTCACCGGCAGGCCGGAGCACGTCCACGTCGATCTCGTGAGTTCTCTCCCTCTGTCTGAGGGTTTCAAATGCGTACTGTCTGTGACAGATCAGGCCACTCGGTAGGTTGAGGCGGTTCCTCTGGAGGACGTCACAGCCGACTCTATTGCCCACACATTCGTCAATGTGTGAGTCTACCGATTAGGCTGCCCCTTTTCCCTGATGACACACCAGGGCTGCCACTTCAAGTGTAACCTGTAGGACCAGCTGTGTGCTCTGTGTTGCGTGTCGGAGATCCACACCACACCCCGCCACTCGCAGAGCGACAGCCCGGTCGAGTGCCGGCACGGGACAGCCGAGGCTGCACTCGTGTGCCGTGGTGGACTCTAGTCTGAGGAACTTCCCCAGATACTTCTAGGCATACGTGTGGCACTCAAAGAGGGCCCAGACACATCACTTGCAAAAATTCTGTACGGCGAACCACTAATCCTGCCCGCCGAGCCGGCGGATGACGTCCCGCCTCCCTCTCGAGGCTCACCGCTTGCCCCGGTCGAGCGCACCCGTGCGCACGTCTCCGACTTCGGACACCGCCACCTAAGATTCACACCACTCCACACGTAAGGACTAGAAAACGTGTCACTATGTTACGTTACGTGACAATTCTGCACCTGGCATTAAGATACTACGTGTTGCTGCTGCCAGTCTCCTACACACTGCCACAGGACTGTGGACAATCTCTCCACCGTGCTCCGCACATCTGGGATGGGGGTGGGGGGCCTCTGTGGTGACTATTAGTAAGTGAAAAAGGGTTTTATCTGTGAACGATTTTCTGTGAGGAGTCTGTTGCCAGCTTTCTTACGTGCTCTAACGCTCCTCCTTTCTGCTGTTTTGTGTCTAGTTACTCAGTGTTTAATAAATGTATTTCCTACATTACTTAACTGCATTAATATCCACAAATATGTCAAATCAGCACTCTAATAATGCTGTTTACACAAACACTTGTCTGAGTCTAGCAACAATAATCATAATTTTTAGCAGAATACTGTTGAGTGAAGAGCTGTAATCTATGAAAGCAAAACTGTGCCAATTGATTCTCACAAGCTATGTAGCTTCTATGTGACAACAAATGTAAACAGATTAGCAGTAGGGTACAAAAATAAAGTATCACAATTTGTATTAATTAAAAAACAGAAAAAGCCCACTGACAAAATTACATTTCAGACCAACAACAGTGATCGATAAACAAATTTCTCTCTTACGGGCTTTGAAAATGGTAGGATCGGTGTCATATTGTGATTTCCTAACGCTTTTGTTCTTATTATGCTCTTTGTTTACAATTTGAACTATGTTGTGGAATGATTAGTACTGAGGATGAAACATACTGTATGAAGTAGTTAGTTATCTTGTGCTATATCATATTACTCTGCCTGGGTTGTGATAAAACTCTGACTCATAAACTTTTTCATTATTTAAAACAATATTATCCTGACATTAAAGTGGAATGTGCAGTTTATTGATTTGGTTAGAAAGTTAAGAATTTGTCAGTAAATATCCTTTAAGCTTTTTCACAGTTTGTGGAACAGAAAAATATTTATAAATGAAATATAAGATTACTTGGAACATTATTACAGTATCTGTGTTGAAAATACTTTTGGGAAAGTAATGTCATTTCATGTTCTTCTAGGTTTCCTTGGTGTTCAGTTTCATGGAACTGTTTTTGCATGTTTTGGCTTACATTTAGCACAATATTTAAGATTTGATCTTTTACTATTTACAGTCAGCATTTTAACAGAATTGTTACAACAAACTGAACAGACAAAAAAAGGGTTTAGCATTGAGTATATAATGCATTAAGCAGAGAAGTTATTTTATAACTTTTATCTTGTCCCAGTCATTAGAAGAGAACGTTGACTACGGAGAGATTTTTTTTTTTTTTTTTTTCAGACCACATAGGTAGTATTTGAAAACTGTCATAAGATATAGGAGAGGAAAGCTATGGATAGGTATGGAATGACTCTGTTTTGGATGATATGTATGTTATAATCATGATCAGAACTTTTTTATTTTTATTTTTACAATGTGGAGAATATTTTTGTTGTCAGTTGACTACGTGTTTTGATAAATGAGGTGATTAAGGTGAGACTGACATGTTCTTTTATTGGAAGCTGATATGAATGATATGATGTAGAAGATGATGAAGTTAAAGTTAAGGAACTGTATTGTGATTCACAGTATGCTATATTCAGCTGGAACATGAAGTATATGTTTGCAACAGAGAATGAGCTCAAAGTTTATAATGTACTTATTGTGGTAAAAGAAGGATACTGATTGCATTAAATAATCTTTGAGATAAAAGTACATGATGGGATTATAGATTATTGAAGTAATTAACCATGGAAAATAACTTTAGTTTAATGAAGTGTGCTGAGCAGTATATGCTCCCACGCATTTGATAAGATGAATCTGGTTATTAAAAAGGAAGGTTGTTGGGCTTAGCAACATTGTTTCTTTGAAACCGTATATTATTCCTGAAGAATTTAATATTGGAAAAAGGAGGTTTTTCATATGAAAAAGAATCGGATATTTTCTTGTATTAATCAAATATTAGATCCATTTGTGATTTCACAGATTTATGTATAGACATGTAACACTATTAATTTCAATATAAGTCTGCAATATGCCAATTTTGTACAGAGAGGTAAATGAATCCTTCAGAGAAATATACATTCATCAGTGTATTACAAGCTCAGTGGGCACACGGCTTCGAGCTGTTGTTGCACTGTTTTATTCTTAGTTCTTCTTTACCTTTAAATCTACCCATTTCATCTTTTTCTATCCATACTATCCCTCTTTCATTTTAAGGAACAATTTTGATGTTCTTTTTTGTCTCGAGTATTATTTAATTGTCTACTGGTCTTTGTTTGCAACATAACACATAGCTAATCAGTTTTCGTTACAGTCTTACGATCTACGGTATATTGATAAATTTCACTTATGGACCGTCTGACAGCAACTGAATAAAACACAATTTTAGTGCCATACGCGTTTCGCCTTTATTTTCTGCAAGGCATCATCAGTGGCCTGGAATATGTACATATGTTAGCTATTTTATTTACATTTTTGTCACTGTGCCTATAGGTTATAAACAGTTCTGGTGGTTGGTTTTTCCTATTAAGTAGTAAGGTTTTGAACTGTACTTACAGGTTGCGTAGAGAGTTTCTTACATATTAGCTCCTGTTGCATTTTTGGTGTTGTTCTTCTTCCTATGAGCGCCAATTTGCTGTTTTTCCACATTCCGCAGCACTATACACTGAACGTTTGTTTTTATGCAATGTTTTGGTTTCTGTTGCCGACTGTCAAATGTTTTTGCCAAAGATCGAATATTACTGCCAAACTTATGAGTGTAACTATTGAAGTATCTGTGGTCTGTTCGTGTATGCATTTGTGTGTGCGTTTGTGTGTGTGTGTGAGTGTTTTTTGGTGTGGTATTAATTTAATTTAATTTTATTGTATTTATTTATTTATTTTTGTTTTTGTCCTGTGTGTTTGTGTGTGTGTTTTGGTGTGATATATACTTTTTTGTGCTGTGTGTGTGTGTGTGTGTCTGTCTGTATTTTGGTGTTACGGTTTTTTTTTTAAGTTATCATTTCCTTTATTAAGTGTAGTAGGGAGCCTGTGCTGATGTGTGTTTGTTCATTTATCACATGTTTGTTTTCTGCTATGGCTTTCTGGATATGGAAGTTTTCTTGCATTTGTATAAGATGTTTGTCATGGTTGCTTATTCTCATTATAAAACACAAATAAAAAACAAACACAACATTTCCACAATACAAAAGAACTCACAAGCTGAAAACTTACAAACACACTCAACAAACACACACAATGACAACATCACACAGAAAAGAACCAGATGGTACACCATGACCTACACACATAAACTAACACACAGAGTTGCAAACATCCTAAAGAGACAGGGCTTCAAAATAGCATATAAGCCTGGGCAAACCCTTCAATCACACCTAAGCCAGCCAGCTACCAAGAGGGACAAATTCCAACAATCAGGAATATATAAACTTGAATGTCAAAGTTGTGATGCAGTATACATAGACAAGACATGCAGGAATTTTGAAACAAGATACAAAGAACATATCAGATGTTGGAAGTATGAAACAAACCATTCCACATTTGCAGAGCATTTAAAACACTACAACCATCATCCTACAAACATGGAACAAGAAATGAAAATAATGAGAATAAGCAACCATGACAAACATCTTATACAAATGCAAGAAAACTTCCATATCCAGAAAGCCATAGCAGAAAACAAACATGTGATAAATGAACAAACACACATCAGCACAGGCTCCCTACTACACTTAATAAAGGCAATGATAACTTTATATATATATATATATATATAAAAACACCAAAATACACACACACACACACACACACACACACACAGACCCCGCCCCCCCCCCCCCCCCACCCACAAAAAAAAAAAAAAAAAAAAAAAAAAAAAAACAAACGTAACACCAAAATACAGACAGACACACACACACACACACACACACAGCACAAAAAAGTATATATCACACCAAAACACACACACAAACACACAGGACAAAAACAAAAATAAATAAATAAATACAATAAAATTAAATTAAATTAATACCACACCAAAAAACACTCACACACACACACACACACACACACACACACACACACACAAACGCACACACAAATGCATACACGAACAGACCACAGATACTTCAATAGTTACACTCATAAGTTTGGCAGTAATATTCGATCTTTGGCAAAAACATTTGACAGTCGGCAACAGAAACCAAAACATTGCATAAAAACAAACGTTCAATGTATAGTGCTGTGGAATGTGGAAAAACAGCAAATTGGTGCTCATAGGAAGAAGAACAACACCAAAAATGCAACAGGAGCGTAATATGTAAGAAACTCTCTACGCAACCTGTAAGTACAGTTCAAAACATTACTACTTAATAGGAAAAATCAACCACCAGAACTGTTTATAACCTATAGGCACAGTGACAAAAATGTAAATAAAATAGCTAACATATGTACATATTCCAGGCCACTGATGATGCCTTGCAGAAAATAAAGGCGAAACGCGTATGGCACTAAAATTGTGTTTTATTCAGTTGCTGTCAGACGGTCCATAAGTGAAATTTATCAATATACCGTAGTATTACGCGCAACTGAGGAGGACAGGACCACAAAAGTTGAAGTCTTACGATCATTTGCTGAGCAGTTACTGTTTGCACATCTGTATCAAATTCTATATTCGTGTTACTACTGTTTGTAAATACACATATACACATACTAATGTTCTTTTTTACATTTTCTTTAACAGTCAGAAAAAAGTTTTGGACCAGTCTCTGTGATACAGGCTTCTACATTGTTAAGGGAACAACCACAATGGTCTGTTCAGCCAATCTGAATAGTGAATTTGTACTGGAGGGTGGTTATTATGTGACACTACGTAGCTTCATTTTAGAGGCCACCCCTTTCATATTGTTACCCTATTGTCTTATCACTGTTACTGTTGTGACTCGCCGATCTTTCAAAGTGCTGCCACGCAGTTACGCGCGTCCTCTACATGCGGCGCTGTCTGCCAGCCGTGCAGCAGCAGCGCCACCTAAGCGGCCAGCCAGCCAGCGGCCGCTAGACTCAGACTCAGTTGTGATTTGACTGTTGAAGTGTACACGTGTCTTACTTTGTTTACTTGATCTGTGACTTACATGTATTGCGTCATCCTTGAAATATATTTGTTCAACTTGAAGTTATAACAAGTGGCGACGAGGTAGTGAATTTTTCTTTTTCGTCGTTGACCCACATGTTTCCATGGCTACTTTAGAGCAACTATTGCAAGGTCTCATTGAACAGCAAATACTTCTCACAAATGCGATTTGTGATTTCGGCACGGCATCAAAGGCGGGGCATCTCTCATCGTTGTCTCTACCTCCTTTTCCTCCTTACAACGAGACCGCGGAAGACTGGTCTGATTACGAAAAACGTCTTCGACAGCACTTCTTATCATTTCGTGTCGTGGACGACCAAACATGTAAGTCTCTGTTCCTTTCATGGATTTCACCTCAAATGTATCGATTGTTGTCGCAATTGGCTCCTTTGAAAGATCCTGCATCTTTGTCCTTTGCCGAAATGTGTTCACTTCTGTCCGTCTATTTTCAAAAGCGTACGCATGTGGTAGCCTCTTGTGTTGCCTTTTATTTGTGAAAAACAACCGAATCAATCCTATCGCGCTTGGGCTGCTGAACTTCATAGCCTCAGTCGAAAGTGTCAATTTGTTACTGAAGTTTACAAAGAATCCTACATCGATTCCACAGTACGGGATGCTATTATCCGGTCGGCGCCCGACAAAGAAGTTGGGCAACGTGCCCTTCAGTTGGCAAAGCCGACTCTAGATGAAGTCCTATCCATCGCTCAGTCTTTTGAAATTTCTCACGCCACTGGAGCGCAAATAGAGGCACGGGGTGACGTCGGGGAAATACAACCTCGGTGTGCTGTTGACGAAGCGTGTGGCGTGTCCCCGCCGGCCGATGTGGCCGCAGTACGTTCCCGAGCGCAGCCTCGGCTTAACTGTAAACAAACCTCTAAGAAACTGCAGCAAAACCCACGGCAACTTCCTTCATGTCCGCAGTGTTTTACGAAACATTCACGAGAGGATTGTCCACAACGTTGGGCCGTGTGTCACAAATGCCAAAAAGAAGGGTCATGTGTCATCCATATGCAAATCCAAGCACATACATGATGTTCATGAACATGACGCTGATTCTGATTCTGTGTTGTCTGTCAATTGTACTTCTTCCCTTTCAGGGAAGTTATTCCTTACGGTCCAAATATTTGGTTGATATGTTCGCATGCAGATGGGTACTGGTTCTGCTGCCACTATCATCAATTCTCAGACGTATCTTCAGTTGGGTTCTCCAATCCTGTCACCTGTCATCACTAGGCAATTACGGACTTACAATAAACAGAAGATTTCTCTCTTGGGACAATTTGATGCTGAGGTATCTTACAGATGTGTCATTCGCACTGTTCCCATATTTGCGGTTGACCATAGTAATGTGGAGAATCTTTTTGGTTTCGATGCCTTTCGCATTTTTGGGTTCTCCATAGATGTCTCCGTCAATATCGTCTCTGATGCTATTCCTTATGCTCAATTGGATTCCTTGTCGACGACATTTTCGTCCCTTTTTTCTCCTAGGCTAAGCCGTGCAAATGATTCTGAAGCTCATATCACGCTCAAACCCACTGCTCGGCCTAAGTTTTTTCAGGCTCGGCCCATTCCTGTGGCCCTTTGTGATCAGGTCAAACGGGAGCTGGATTGTCTCACTGCTTCAGGGGTCTTGCTTCCTGTCACTTCCAGTGAGTGGTCCTCTCCCGTCATTGTCGTTGCTAAGCCAAATGGTGATATTCATCTCTGTGGCAATTTCAAAGCCACTGTAAATGCTCAATGCCTTATCGACACTTACCCTATGCCTCAACCTGAAGAATTGTTCACTAAACTTACTGGAGGCCAGTATTTTTCTAAACTTGACCTGTCAGAAGCTTACCATCAACTTCCTCTCGACACTGCTTCCCGGCAGTTTCTGGTCCTTCACACACCTTTCGGCCTCTATCAATAACAATGATTGCCATTCGGGGTTGCCAGCGCCCCTGCTCTCTTTCAGCAATTCTTGGAACAATTATTGCTCCCTGTCCCTGGGTGTATAAATTACATGGACGACATTGTTGTCACTGGCTCCACCACTGACGAACATCTTCAAAACCTCCGCACACTTTTTCATGTCTTACAGACTGCCGGTCTTAAGTGTAATCTTCAGAAATAAAAATTTTTCTCAGGCATCTATCACGTACTTGGGGTTTCAACTCTCTCGGGATGGTATTTGTCCGCTTCAGCAAACTGCCGCTGCAATCGATGCCCTTCCTCGCCCTACATCTGTTAAGGAACTGCAGGCCTTCTTGGGGAAAATTGCATACTATCACAGGTTTTTACCATCTGTTGCTTCGGTGGCTCAGCCGTTGCATCGCCTGTTGCATAAAAACGTGCCGTTTCACTGGTCCGCGTCATGTGATGCGGCTTTCCAGAAATTGAAGATGCTACTTATCGACCTGGCCAACATCTTGTTCTTGCCACGGACGCCTCTCAATACGGGGTTGGTGCAGTCCTTGCGCACCATTTTTCTGACAGTTCTGAACAACCCATTGCTTATGCATCTAAAACGCTCACGGATGCCCAACAGTAGTATTCTCAAATTGAAAAAGAAGCTTTGGCCATTATTTATGCTCTTCATAAGTTTGGTGTTTTTCTCTACGGATCCAAATTTCATCTTGTTACGGATCACAAACCACTTGTTTCCTTGTTCCATCCATCCACGTCACTTCCCGACAAGACTGCACACAGCCTCCAGCGTTGGGCTCTTTACTTGTCCCGTTTCAATTATGAGATTCATTTCCGGCCGACGGCTCAACATGCAAATGGCTGATGCACTGCCTCGCCTTCCCATGGGTCCTGATCTGGCATTCGATAGGGACGAACTTTTGTGTTTCCACCTGGATGTTGCCGAGCAGCGTGTTGTGGACGGGTTCCCCATCACCATCCGCTAAGACTTCTGATCCGTTGCGGAACTACTACGCTTTGCGTTACCACCTCACGGCTAGGGATGGTGTTATCCTCCTTTCCACCGACAATGCTTCGCCGCGTGTTGTGGTACCTGCGTATTTGCGTGCTTCGGTCTTGCACATGCTTCACCAACGGCACTGGGGTGTGTCTCGCACAAAATCTCTGGCGCACCGTCATGTGTACTGGCCCAGCATCGACTCGGAAATCGCCCACACGGCCACTGCCTGCGGCCCTCGTGCGTCACAGGCCGCCGCCCCAACGTCATATTTGTCACCGTGGCCTTCACCTGAGAAGCCCTGGGATCATATTCGTGCTGACTTCGTGGGACCTTTTGTAGGTACTTATTGGCTTCTCGTTATTGACGCCTACTCTAACTTTCCTTTCATTGCCCGTTGCACGTCACCTACCACCGCGGCAACCACCAATGCTCTAGCTCGCATTATCTCTTTGGAAGGCCTTCCCTCTACTCTTGTTACTGATAATGGTCCGCATTTTGCCTCTTTCAATTTTGCGGCATTTTGTGCCCGTCACGGCGTCATGCATGTCACGGCCCCTCCGTTCCGTGCACAGTCAAAAGGTGAGGCTGAACGAATGGTCCGCACATTTAAGGCTCAGATGAGGAAACTCCTGACTTCTTCTGCTGCTGATGATGCGCTTCTCCAGTTTCTGGCTTCTTACCATTTCACCCCCACGGGCGACCACAGCCCGGCTGAGCTCTTACACGGCCGACAGTCCCGCACGCTACTTCATCTTCTGCGGCCTTCCACCTCTTGGCCACGGGTGCCTTCACTTGGCCGGTTCACCACCGGCGACCTCGTACGGGTACGAGGATACGGCAGGTGGCCAAAATGGAGTTCTGGCCGCATCTTACGACACCGTGGCCGACACCTGTACGAAATCCAGACTAACACGGGTGTTGCAGTGCGTCATTCGGACAAGCTTCGGCCTCGTGTGCCGGCAACGCCTGTTCCGGATGCCGCTACACCACTTTCAGCTCTACCTGACGCTCGGGATCCTGGAATCTGTCATTACTCACAACGCAGTCCTCTCACCATCATATCGGTGTCAGCACAAGAACTGATGCCAACAGGAGACATGCCCATGCAGGAACCAGATGACCATCATCTGTCAGAGCAACTCTACTCGCCTCCTTCTCCTACGGACACGGACACATCAGCCATGTCTCCTGTTATAACAACCGGACTTGCCGCAACGGGCAGATTGGTGCACGGATTCAAATGGCTCCGAGCACTATGGGACTTAACTTCTGAGGTCATCAGTCCCCTAGAACTTAGAACTACTTAAACCTAACTAACCTAAGGACATCACACACATCCGTGCCCGAGGCAGGATTCGAAACTGCGACCGTAGTGGTCGCGCGGTTCCAGACTGTAGCGCCTAGAACCGCTCGGCCACCCCGGCCGGCTCGGTGCACGGGGTTCCAACAGATTTTACCCCCACGACTCCTGTCATCTCGACCAGTTATCATTGGGGACACTTCCGTCTGTACGGGAAGCCTCCTCCTCGAGACTTTATGGCCAGTCAAACAACACCTATGGACGTTAGCAATCTACAGGCCACCTCCATCGAGATCTGTGCAAAAAATTCAAAGGGTGGAAAAGTGTTGTGACTCGCCGATCTTTCAAAGTGCCGCCGCACAGTTACGCGCGTCCTCCACATGCGGCGCTGTCTGCCAGCCGTGCAGCAGTAGCGCCACCTAAGCAGCCAGCCAGCCAGCGGCCGCTAGACTCGGAGTAAGATGAGTATACACGTTAACAGTCAAATCACAACTGAGTCTGATTACTTGATCTGTGACTTACATGTATTGCGTCGTCCTTGAAATATATTTGTTCAACTTGAAGTTATAACAAGTGGCGAAGAGGTAGTGAATTTTTCTTTTTCATCGTTGACCCACATGTTTCCACGGCTACTTTAGAGCAACTATTGCAAGGTCTCATTGAACAGCAAATACTTCTCACAAATGCAATTCGTGATTTCGTCTCTACCTCGACGAGACGGCGGAAGACTGGTCTGATTACGAAAAACATCTTCGACAGCACTTCTTGGCATTTCGTGTCGTGGACGACCAAACATGTATGTCCCTGTTCCTTTCATGGATTTCACCTCGAATGTATCGGTTGTTGTCGCAATTGGCTCCTTTGAAAGATCCTGCGTCTTTGTCCTTTGCTGAAATGTGCTCACTTTTGTCCGTCTATTTTCCAAAGTGTACGCATCGTCCTTGAAATATATTTGTTCAACTTGAAGTTATAACAGTTACTATCCTTTCTTTATTTTTCTGATGAGCGGTAGTTTTAGCTAAACTTCTCCAGTAGTACCAGTTTTCCATCTTTGTTTCCGTGCACTTATTTTTAAGCATCGCTCTTCCCTTGTTGCATTGTTCAGACTATACTTTTCTCTTCTTTCTTTTGCTAATGAGTACGATGTTCAGCAGCTGAATAAGCAGCCAGTCAATTGCAATAAATGGCAGTTTTCAATTAAGCTTAATCACATTTTCAACAGCTTTAAACCCGTCTTCTTCAGAAGGACACGAAACAAACTTTACTTTAGCAAACAGTTAGTGAAGCGATCTAACATCTCCATGTGAAATGTGTCGGCAATGATCTGTACATCCATTTGTAAAAGTTAAGGCCCCTAAAATCGAGGGCTTTCCACATCAGTAACATCAGTCACATAAAATGCCAGACCTTTCGAAGGCACAGTTCAACATACTCACATTTATTTGTGAAAACCTTTACCAATGTTTCACATGTAATCGAGTGCAGGTAATCGGTTATTATCGCTGTCTTCAGTTCATCTATTGTCTTGGGTGGTTTTGATACACAAACGTTTTAGCTGCATCCGAAAGGAAACGGTCAGGCAGAGAGAGGTCCAGTAAGTGTAGGAGCCAGAGACCTTTCGAAATTACTCTGTCTCCCAAGATTTCAGGTAAAAGTCACAGGGACGGGTGTGCCATATGATCAGTAGCACTGTCTTGTTGGAAATTTTTATCCGACAGGTCAATAAAGTGAAAAATTATCTGGGAACAATAGACATCAGAAGTGAACGTAGTACCAAAAAAAGCGGCCCTACAATTCGTGCACACATTCTGGCAACCCACACTGCAATTTTCTCTGGGTGCAACGGCTTTTCTCTAAAGACACGTGGATGTTCCGATGAACAAAGTCATGAATTTTGGGAAGTAATGTAGCCAAATAGGTGAAACCGAGCCTCATCAGGGGAAAAGGTTATATCTAAAACACCAACTCCATGGTGGTTCACAAATTTCTGTAACCATTCACAATAATGTATTCGTTTCGCACAGTCCGTAGAATGTAATTGTTGCACGGCAGTAATTTTATACAGTTACATCCCCAATCCTTTTGTTACAGCCATACAAGCTGTCATACAAAAGAATTTAGCCACTCACGATAATCTCCTCGCTCATTTTGTCGGATTCTGCCACACGATTCCTGAAATGTCACCGAGTTCCCTTTCTGTTAAAATTGTGGGCTACCAGATCGCGGTGCATTACAAACTGAACCTGCCGACTGGAATTTGCGAACTAAATCACGTATCGTGTCAACGGTATGGACACCTCGAAGCAGGAAAAACCCAATCTAAATTACTGTCTCACATGTGCCGTAAAGTTTCCTCCCGCACAGAAAACCTCTTCCACTAAAAATGCTCTCTGTGCAGTAGTAAGCATTCTCACCACACAGCTTACATAAGAATTGGGCAACCACACAACTAACAGCTGCAATGCAAATGCAACACTACTACTCCCAGCCTACCACTGCAGGTCCACAGCACACTTAGTGTTCCACTGATCAATCTCACAGTGCAACATGTCAAGTGCGTAAAAAGGAACATGTCAAGTGCATAAAAAATGCATACATGAATGTAGGGATTCTTTTTAAAAAAACCTTACAATTTTTATTACCTATCCCATTCCCTTAAATGGTACAAAATGCATATATTGCATATGTTATACCTACAGATTTATTTATTCCTATTCAAGAATTCATATATGGCATAGGAGGAGTTGTCAAGGAGATGTGACTTCAATTTATTTTTAAAACTGTTACTGCTTTCTGTCAGACATTTTATTTCATCTGGTAATTTATAGAAAAGTTTTATAGCAGCATATTTTACCTCTTTCTGTGCCAAAGATAGGTTAAGTAGAGGATAGCGTAAGTCCTTCTTTCTTCTGGTATTATAATCATGAATGTCACCGTTGTTTCCAAAGTGGTCCATGTTGTTGAGAACAAATTTCATTACTGAGTAAATGTACCGTGAGGCTTTTGTAAGAATTCCTAACCTTTTAAGAGATGCCTACAAGATGTGTGACTATGAGCCCCACACATTATTCTAACCACTTTCTTTTCAGCAGTGAATTACTTTTTGCCTAAGTGTTTAGTTACCCAAAAATGTTATTCCATATGATGTCAGAGAGCGGAAGTATGAAAAATATTTTAGCTAGCTATTTCTATATCCTCAAAATTAGAAATTATTCTGATTGCAAAAGTTGTTACTGAACCTAGTTGCTTTAGGAGATGCAAAATATGAACTGTCCAATTTCGATTCTCATCTACGAGATCACTCCAAAAGACGTGCACACTTTTTTTTTAATCCATCTTTTATTCTGCATGTTTGAAAGTTTTACAGTGTGTAGATACATCCTTTAGGAACAATATTTTCATTTCTCTACATAATTTCCATCCCTCTCAACTGCCTTACGCCATCTTGGAAACAGCGCCTGTATACCCGCATGGTAAAATTCTGGACCAACCTGTTGGAGCCACTGTTTGGCAGTGTTCACAAGGGAGTCATCATCTTCAAACCTTGTTCCACGAAGAGAGTCTTTCAGTTTCGCAAAGAGATGATAATCACATGGGGCCAGGTCAGGACTGTAAGGCGGGTGTTTCAGTATTGTCCATCTGAGTTTTGTGATCGCTTCCATGGTTTTTTGACTGACATGTGGCCGTGCATTGTCATACAACAGCAAAACATCGGGCTGCTGCCGATGTGGTCGAATACGACTCAGTCGAGCTATAAGTTTCTTCAGTATCATCACATATGCATCAGAATTTATGATGGTTACACTCGGCATGATGTCCACAAACAAGAGTCCTTGCCATGCCCACTTTCATCATGTAACCTGCTTGCCCACCGGCTAACTGTACTGCAATCGACAGCAACATCTCCATACACCTTTTTCAACCTCTTGTGGATGTTTCCCACTGTCTTGTTTTCACAGCACAGGAATTCTATGACAGCATGTTGCTCCTGATGAACGTCAAGTGTAGCAGCCATCTTGAAGACATGCTGTGATGGTGCCACTCACGAGAACAGATTGAACTAAGTTTGAAAACAAGCGGGAAGGATGTATCTACACACTGCAAAACTTTCACACATGCAGAATGAAAACTGTATTTTTACAAAAAAAGTGTGCATTTCTTTTGGAGTGACCCTTGTATATGGACACCCAAGAACTTAGTATGCTTTACCCTGGCTACTGACTTCAGTTGATGTGTTGTATTTATTGAAGAACTGTACTCCTTCCAGTAGAAAATTGGATGTACTGTATTTTTTCAAAGTTCAGAGCAAGCCCATTTGCAGAAAACCAATCAATAACTTTTCCACAAAGACATTATTCGTATCATTTTCTACTGGACTTTCTTTTACTGTATTAATAGTGATGCTTGTATCATCAGCAAACAGAGTTAGTTTAGCTTCCTGTTTCAAATAAGAAGGGACGTCATTCACATATATCAAGAAATAAATAATGGAAATGCAATCCGAAAACAAATTAAGTAGTAGGTTACAGTATGCTTGTTCGCCCACTGCTTCAATACTGCTCAGCAGTGTGGGATCCGTACCAGATAGGGTTGATAGAAGAGATAGAGAAGATCCAACGGAGAGCAGCGTGCTTCGTTACAGGATCATTTAGTAATCGCGAAAGCGTTACAGAGATGATAGATAAACTCCAGTGGAAGACTCTGCAGGAGAGACGCTCAGTAGCTCGGTACAGGCTTTTGTTAAAGTTTCGAGAACATACCTTCACCGAAGAGTCAACCAGTATATTGCTCCCTCCTACGTATATCTCGCAAAGAGACCGTGAGGATAAAATCAGAGAGATTAGAGCCCACACAGAAGCATATCGACAATCCTTCTTTCCACGAACAATACGAGACTGGAATAGAATGGAGAACCGATAGAGGTACTCGAGGTACCCTCCGCCACACACTTGTCAGGTGGCTTGCAGAGCATGGATGTAGATGATGAACAGAAGGGTACCCACAATCAGACCCCATAGAACGCCTAATCTAATTTCACCCCAGTTCAATAAGGTGGAAAACTTCCTTAAATCACTTAAACCATACAAAGAGACTTTTTGCTTCCTGTTCTGTAGGTATGACTTAAACCACTCATATACTGTTCCATTTATCCCATAGAATTGTAATTTCTGTAACATAATGTCATGATCAAACACTTTGGATGAGTCACAGAAAATTCCTATGGGTGACATTTTACTATTTAAAGACACAATTATGTGTTCAGTGAAATTGTATATTGCTGTCTCAGTGGACGAGCATTTTTGAAATCCAAACTGTGATTTACTAAATATCCCATTACTGCTGAGATGGCTAACCAGTCTCGAGTACATTACTTTCTCGACAATTTTTTAAAATGCTGTGAGCAAGGATCCTGGCCAGTAGTTATTGACATCTGTGCTGTCCCCTTTTTTGTAGAGAGGCTTGATGATGGCGTATTTTAACCTGTCTGGGAAAATACCTTGAGTTAGTGATGCATTACATATGTGACTCAGAACATCACCCGTAGCCATTCCACATTGTTTTAATATCTTTTTAGAGATGTCATCTACTCCAACAGAACATTTATTTTTCAAAGATTTAATGATTTTCCTTATTTCAGAAGATGTTGTTAGATTTAAAATTAGTCTGACTAGGATTTCTCAAAACTGACTCTTCCATGTACAGCTTGGCTTTTTCGTTTGAACTATTCTCACCAATTTTTTCACCTACACTTAAGAAATGATTGTTAAATATATTATATACTTGTGTACTGTTGGTTAGGATGGTCTCATTCTCTTTAATAGTAATACTACCTACCCCAGTGGTTATTTTTCCTGTCTCTCTTCTAACAACATTCCATACTGATTTGATTTTATTGCCGGAGTTGTTAATTTCACCTGTAATATACATATTTTTTTATTTTCTGAGACCTTTTCTCTGGAAGTTAGAATAATTTTTATAGTGTAAAATTACTTCTGGGTCTTTACTAATTCTTGCTGCCTCATACAATTTTATTTTCCTCTCTGAAGACAATTTAATACCTGTAGTCATCCAAGGTTTCTTGGAAAACTGGTGTTACAATTAGTAATTTTTTTGGGACAACAGTGTTCAAAATGGGATACACATTTATCAAGAAATATGTTGTTTGTAATGAGCCATATGCCAATGATAAATGCATCTCCTCAATTAACATTTCTTCAACTTTCTCTAAATAACAAATTGACCAGCATTACACCTTAATGGTTTCTGAAATATAACAAGCTGCTAAGTTTTTTTAAGTAAATCAGTTGTGCATTACGGTCTGATAATCCATTTATCACAGGGAAAGTATGTGTTAGTTCTACATCCTCTTGCTGCACAAATACATTATATATTAGAGTGCTACTGTCTCGAGCTATACGTGTAGGGAAATTGATCACTGATTCTAAGTTATATGGCATTAATAACACTTCTAGTTCATTTTTATTTATCACCGATTCTAAGTTATATGGAATTAATAACACTTCTAGTTCATTTTTCCTATCAGAATTGCTTAGAAAGTTTACATTGAAATCACCCACAGATTAATGACTTCTTCTTTCTGCCTGTCAGACAGCATAGTAGGGAGTCAAAGTTTTTATGAATAGCTCCTAATCACCTAATGGGGACCTGTACACTGTTGCTAAAATTAACACTACGTTATCAAGCTGTGGTTCACATGCACAAATGTCAAAGTGCTGACCGACACAAAATTTGCTTACTTCTGCAGATTTGTACATACACCCTTGTTTTGTGTAAATGGCAACTCCTCCTATATCCATGCCAGATCTGCAAGTGTAAGATGCTAAATTGTACACATTGATGCCGACACTTTCCATCCCCACAGTTACATGGTGTTCAGACAGATAAAGTATATCAATCTCATTCTTATTTTTGAGATCATCTAAACACAGTAGTAGCTCACCTACTTTATTTTTTTATTCCACTGATATTTTGATAAAGTAAATTGATACCATCCTTATATAAGGGGGTAGTTTGTGTTGTTACCCCAGATGATAACTAGACGAAATATCTGTCAGTATCTGTAAGTGGTGGGTCCTTGAGGTACGGCAATACGCGAGCACGAGAAGTAAGTTTAAACAGTTTTATTAACAAAGGCGGATCATAAAACACGCACACCATGCGCACCCATCATCACTGTGTCTGACATCCTAGCACTGGCTAATTATGGTCGTATCGGAAGGCTCCGTGGTGAGCTAAGAAAAGAGACATATTTGCACAAGAGGCTGCGCTAGTTAATCGGCGTGCTGTGGACGGCGGCCGTGGCGTACTCTCGTTGCAGTACGGCCGGACACATGTCTACTGACCGAGCAAATTGTCAGAATTCCAGACAGGTCGGCTGGCGAGCGCGTATTACGTACCGTATGGCTGCGCACAATCCGTAGACCCTTACATCACTCTCCCCAAAGAAAAAGAGCAACCGTAGGTGGCTCAGAACGACCTCCTGGGTGTTATGAATCTATTTCGCCATTTGTGGCATCAGAGGGCATTGCAACATGTATTTCATTTGCAGACACAGTAACATTCGGTACAGAGAAGCGTGCCGTCAGTATGACAATTTCGTACATGACAAATGCTGTTCACAAAAGACAAATTAATAAAAGCAGTAAAAACATAATACTGACAATCAAGTATGCATTAACATCACTGGATGAATCAAAGGACTTAATTCTATTTGCTGCTTCAGTGAAGTTTAACTCATTATTGGAAGAGATTACATTTTCATGGATGTGCTTAGTTACTGTCTTCAGAAAAACTAGATAAGGAACGTTTTCCTTATGTTAATATGTATGAATCATTGTAATAAACAGATAACATTCTCATTAATGGCAACTGTCCAGTTGCATGAAATGTAGTTGGCAATATACTAGGCATATCAAATAGTTCACATGATAAACCATAATGTGTGGTATTCAAGATTAATCCACTATTACTCAATTTGAATGTAGCTCATGTGTATCATAATTTCTACATGCAAATGTGACATCAAGGGTGGAGTTAAATGAGAAAATTATACCTTCACAACATCGTTTAACAAATGGATGATAAAGATGCGTTAAAATTCTAGGGCAATCATCTCTTGGGGGATGATTCATACACAATTCTTTCTCACAGCTGTACACTCTACTATCTAAGAACACTGCCAATTCAGGGCAAATTAACTTATGACTACATTCACACATATGCAAATCATTTTCGTTTAGGGACACAAAATATCCTTGATCCTTGCTGATCAGTAGATATCATTCAGTATGTACTTTATATGAATACCTGCCTGTCTCCATTTCACAGGGTAAGTATAAATCTTATTGTTTCTATACCCATTGCTAGATGAAAGCATAATTTTGAAATGTATAACAGTTAATTCATCTTCAATCATTAAAGAGTGTGTGGTGGTTAACTTACAGTAATCATATAAATTGTAAGAGTTAACAGGGTAAATTATAGTATAGGTCGCATCTAGCTTCCGCTCAATTGATGGTAGGATCTGTAAAACGAAACACCTGTACTCTGTGGTACTATTACTACAGCATTAGTAGAATAAGCTATCATAGCAAACATTAGAATAAAAATGAGCATGGTTAATTAGTTATGAATACTAGAGTTAACAATAATCATAAAATAAATGAGTTTCTCGTGGTAACCTGTGGAATAAAAGGTTTAGCTTCACTTGTGCACTTGTGTAATAGCTTCAATATTAAATTTTCACAACACATTCACAGAAGCACATGGCTGAAATAAACACACACATTGTACTTTCACCCACTACCCATGTTAATGCAGATTGTAGGGGTGTCTGGAACAGGATCGCTCAGAAGGTGGCGATGCCACGGCCTCAAAGTTCGGACTGCGACCTCGCAATTCTCACTTCCTGGGTTTGAGAACAGCAGGTCTGCCTCTTGGTCAGCCCTCGTCGTCTTGCGATACTACAGGAAATCTACCTAAAAGTGGCTTTTACACAATTGACACGAACGACAATCGAATGAAAGGGCAGTTGGAGCTTATGAGTGACTTGTGACAACACCTCCAAGATTGGATATGGTCCTTTCGAAAACTTCTTAAACTTTTTGCCTTGACTCTTCTTTAACACCACGTTGCTCAGATACACAAGATCTCCAACTCGACACTGTGGCACTGCTGCTTGGCGGTCGTGTTGTCCTGTTTTTGAAGAAAGGATTGACGATTTCGCTGTTTCACTCCCCACCATGCTTCCTTTAGCTTGCGTGCTAGTCCCCTTACGTGTTCATTGCCGATTCCGGCAGTCGATCGTGCAACGTCCGAGGGTGAACGCATTCTTCTTCCGTAAACGATCTCGTATGGAATTAGGCCAGTTGAGCTGTGCATTTTGGCATTCTAACCACTTACCAAGTACGGTAAACAGACATCTCGATTGTCGTGTTTGCTGCTCACATAATGGCAAACCCTTTTAATAATTGTCTTGTGGACTCGCTCGACTCTTCCGTTTCCTGCAGAGTGTGCTGGTGTAGTCCTTAACCAAGTTATTTGCATGAGCTTACAAGTCTGTTTAAGTAATTCACTCATAAAATTCGTTCCTTGATCACTAACTATACTTAATGGTGATCCAAACTTAAGAATCCATTCTTTTACAAAAACTTTAGCTATAGTCTCAGTGCTCTGATCAGGTATTAAAAAAATGTAAATGTTGTATGACTAGGGCCTCCTGTTGTAGTGCCCCCAGAATTTTATGAAAGTCTGGAGACATTTGTGCTCCAGCCGTTTCGAAGATGCGTTATTTTAAAGCAGGGCGTAAGGATGAGCACGGGATACTGCACCCACTTATTGTTTGTGCAGGCGAAACTGGAAGGGAGATAATTCGTCGGCGCTGGCAAGTGTTCGGCGCGACCTGACAAGAATAAACAAATACGGCCCGGAAGCTCCGTGGCTGGCTGCAAAGAGTAATGTAGCTTTGTATTGTTAAAAAAACAAATGGAGAGACTCGAGATAGTGACTGTTTATTAGACGTGTAGCTGCTGTTGAGAGTACGTGGTCTGGATGTGGATAGTCAGCCACGATAAAAGCTTATGTATTAATTGTGTTCAAAAATGTGTAATTAACCGATTCTGGGTGTCCGGTAATGTGTGGGCTTACGTCATAAAGTTGTTGTTTTTTTGTACAAACTGGAAATAAATATGTTCTGGTACATTGAATTTTTTAAATAAGAAGAGAGAGAGAGCGAGAGAATGAAAATTTCCCCTTCCTAGCAGTGAAATCTTTGGAGAAGTGTCCGGTGCTAGCAGAAGACATCGGCGCTGCAAGAAAGCAGGACCAGCATTCTTCAACAAGTAAGTCCACAAAAACGCTTAAGCTGTACAAGGAGAGCTTAACATTACACCGGGCCACTGCACCGTCGGGTAGACCATTCGACGGGTGCAAATCTTTCGATTTGACTCCACTTGAGTGACTTGCGCGTCGATGGGGATGAAATGATGACGATTAGGACAACACAACACCCAGTTCTTGAGCAAAGAAAATCTCCGACCCAGCCAGTAATCGAACCCGGGCCCTTACGATTGATAGTCTGTCGCGTTAACCACTCAGCTACTGGGGGCGGACGTCAGGTATCGGTATCATGAGAAGGTATCTAGAGAAATGCTCTAACATTGGCAATATGTATTTGTTTCCATCTTTAGTCTTAGGCAACGGTCCTACGACATCTAGTCCTACTCGTTCAAATGGTTCGCTTGTCTCTGGCAGTTCTTGCAATGGTGTTCTACTTTTCCCTACGTTATTCCGTCTGTTACAGGAATCACATTGTGAAAGAAACTCGAAAATGTCAACTTTGTGGATCGGCAATTCTAATGTTTGTTGCTTTTTTACCGCAATGTCCTGATGATAAAGAACCGTGTTGTTCTCTCATGATTTGCTCTTTCATGCTTTCTGGAATAACTAGGCAGTTTCTTTTACTAGTGATTTTGTACAATAATCCATCTATTTCGACAAAACGTTGATCATTTTTCGATAATTTTCATTGTGGATCTTCTTCTTGAGCTGCCTTTAACTCTTCTGCTCGACTTATTGTAAAACAAACATTGACTTTTCGACTCACTGCATCAGCAGTCACATGTTGTTTACCAGGTCGGTGAATAACCTTAAATTGGTACTCACTCAGTCTTAATGCCCATCTTGTTAATCTGGAACTAGGATCCTTTAAGCTCAATAACCATTTAAGTGTGGCATGATCTGTAATAACTGTAAATTCTCTTCCTGTTAAGAAACATCTGTTATGTGTTATACTACTACTGAGAAGGAGCTTTGTGCTTTGGGTTTTGATATAATTACATTCTGCTTTGTTTAATTGTCTGGAAAAGCAAATGAGATTGGATGTTCATGACCATCAACTTCTTGAGGCAAGATTGCACCTATGGCAAAATTGGATGCATCTGTTGAAAGAATAAAAGTTTACTGAAATCCAGATAGGCTAACACTGGGGCTGTGGTTAGAGCAGTTTTAAGTCCTTCCATTGCCTTTTTACATTCTGTTGACCAATTAAATGTGGCTCCTTTCTTCAGTAGCTGTGTCCTTGGACATGCTATATTCGCATAACTGGAAATAAATCATCTGTAGAAATTTGACAATCCCAAGAAAGACTGTAGTTCTTTCAAATTCTGTGGTTCAGGAAAATTCTTTACATCTTCAATTAATTTTGGATCAGGTCGAACACCTTCACTGGTTATAACATGACCAAGATAGTTAACTTTACTTTGTGCAAAATGTCATTTATCTATTGATGAAGACCGGTTTGAGCTTCTTATATGCTCAAAAACAGCTTGTAGTCTCTCAGTGTGCTGCTTCATGTTTTCACCAAAAATTATTACATCATCAAGGTAAACAAGTGCTTGCGTTGGGGTGAGCCCTCGTAAAACTGAATCCATCAGGCATTGAAATAAAGCTGGAGCATTATGAAGTCCAAATGGCATACAAAGATACTTGTAGACTCCTGTTGCTGTTACAAATGAAGTTTTTGCTTGATCATCTGGATGCACTGTTAACTGGTGATAACCACTTGTTAAATCACATACTGGAAAAATTCGACATCTGCCCAAGTAATCCAAGGTTTCCACTAAATTTGGTAAGGGGTAAATGTCTTGTGTGGTCACAGCATTCAAAGATCGGTAATCAACACAAAAACAGAACTGTTGTTGTTGTTGTGGTCTTCAGTCCTGAGACTGGTTTGATGCAGCTCTCCATGCTACTCTATCCTGTGCAAGCTTCTTCATCTCCCAGTACTGTCGTTCTCCAGAATTTGGTTTCTTCTTTACAATTACAACAGGCGAACTCCACAGTGGGTCTGAAGGATCTCTTGGTTTTATAATTCTCGCTTCTAATTGTTCTTTAATCATGTCTTCTACCAACTCTCTTTGACTGAATGGTACACAGGAAGGTTTCTGTGCAATTCGGGCTGCATTCCCTGTATGAATACGATGCTGAACTAAATGAGTGACAGGTAAATTTGCACGTTCTCCGAATAAATCTGCATACTCCAACAAAACAGGAGCTAAAATCTTTTGTTCATCAGCTGTCAAATGTTCTATCTTCTTCCAAATCTTTCGCTTCAGTTCATTCTTAACTTCGTCTCCTCATTGTAATTTTGCGGTACTGTTACAAAAATCTGTGTTTATAACTGCAGCATTTGTTATCTCATCTGGAATCTGTATTACGTCACTGTTACTTACGCTCAACACTTCAGCAACTTTTGTTCCTCGGGGCAAAACAACATCCTCATTGCTCATATTTGTTATTGTAACCGGGACTTTTGCGACATTCTGTCTCACCATTGTAGCGACACCTACACTTCTAGAAACATAACAATTCGTTGTATCCAGTAACTCACTTTTCTCAGATCACTCAATTAATAACAAAGTTCCTTCCTTGCATCGGGGTGACTGAACTTCACCGTAGATTGTCTTTCCTGCACCCTTGGGAATTTGCTGAGGCTGATCAGTTTGAACATCGACTCAACGATTTGAACTGATGCATCATTTGGGCAGTCCATTCCCACAACGTCAGTATTGCTGCTCCTTCGAGTATGATCTGGAGAACGATTTCCTAGGTTGTAGTTGCTACGGCCTAGTCTGATCTTTCTTTCTGCGACAAATATGTCTGCTTCATTAGCAAACAAGAAATCAAATCCAAGTACACCGTCATAATGTGTTTCGTTATTTGAAACTACTCGCAACCTTGCTGTGTATTTATCTTTATCTATATTTTCCCCTTCATCTTGGCCTTGGCCAAGAATTAATTTTACGTCGACTTCTCCATAGTTCCGTAGCTTCCCTCCATTTAACCCTCACACTTTTAATAGCGGTTGTTTCAATTTATCCCGTTTATGCATGCCACACCACATTAATGAGGTCTGTGCTCCTGTGTCAATAAGTAGTTTGATGTTTCTCCCACGATATAGAGCACCTATCAAGAAGTCATTTTCAGTCTGATTTTCACTGGAACTAACAAGAATCACTGTCTCTGGCAACGGGCAGAAGGAGGGGTAGCCCATACATCCCCGTACTTGTTTAAAGATCTGGCAGATTGTCTGTTATTTGCATTACCTTTCTTCTTGTTGCGACAATCTCTCAAAACGTGACCCTGCAACCTGCAATTGACAGCAGATTCGATTCGCTATACAATTCTTATGCTTGTGACCCAGCTTACTGCATCTGTAGCATTGTACTGTGGTGTTGAAAACTCTGCGTTCTTGTTTCTGCATCTCATTCGGTCTTCTTAGTGCTTCAATAAAATCAACAGCTGATTCTACTGCTTCCTGAAACGTTTTATATCATGCCAATAGAACAGCTCTGCTTACTTCCTCTCTGTGCAACCCACGAATGAATGTGTCCAAGGCTCTCTGGACGGCTTCGAACAACTGAATGTGATTTTCATTTTCATCTTCTACTAACTCGCATGTTTGAGCATCGATGTTTCGAATTCTGTCAGCAAACTGCTCGATAGATTCGTCTCGTCGCATTCGCAAACTGAGAAGCTGCTCTCTGTAAAATCTGATTGTGTTTTTACGTTTAAATCTCTGAACAACAATCACTCTAAACTTTTTGTAATCTTCTGTTTGCATGCAAGTAGGCTCCACGCTAGTGAAATGTTGTGCTGCTCCCTGAATTCTTAATTTGGCGGCCACTAGCTTATTGGAATCTGTCCAGGATCCTAACTGTGTGGCATCTTCAAGTTTACGAAAAAACACCTTCACACATCATCTTTGGGTTTCCAGCTAAACACTGGTACTGATGGCAATAATGAAAAATTGTTTATTGTAGTTGTACCTGTACTGCACGAACTATCATTTGACAAGTCTTTCGGAATGTTACGCTCACGTCTTTGTTTTTAACTGCCGAATCTCTTCTCGCAATTCATTAATAACAGTTTGTAGGTTGACAATGTTACCCAGATCGGACTGCGACATTTCGTCTAATTTAACGCCAATGAGTCACTCGAATGTAAAATAAACATCCGTCACTGCCTTTCGTATTCTATCCAAACTGGAGGAGACCGACCTGAATTCCAGCACCGGATGTCCCCGTGTAGTCAGAAGATGTTCACGCTGCTGCCGATCGAAGTTCACGTTGTGCTGCACCTCTTCAGGACTGTAGATTTTCCATAATTATCCCCATGCTGACACCACTTCTATAAGGGGGTAGTTTGTATTGTTGTCACGAATGACAATTAGACAAAATATTTGTGAGGACTAGTAAGCGGCGGGTCCTCGAGGTACGGCAATACGCGAACACGAGAAGTATGTTTAAACAGTTTTATTAACAAAGACAGATCATAAAAAATAAGCACGCTACGCACACCCACGACCACTGTGTCCGACGTCCTAACACTGGCTAATTACGGTCATATCAAAAGGCTCCGTGGTGAGCAAAGAAAGACATATTGGCGCCCGAGGCCTCACTAGTTAATTGGCGCGCTGCAGACGGCGGACAGGTGGTGCACCCTCGTCGCAGTGCCGCCGGGCGGCATCTACTGACCGAGCAAATTGTCAGCATTTCAGACAGGTCGACTGCGCACAAACCGTAGACCCTCGCACTTAGCATTATCCCTATTTACTGTACATGAAACTTCTTTTATTCTATTTTTCTTGATTATTGTCTGTCTGGACTTTGACTTTAACTATAAAACCTGTCTGTCTGGTCCCATTAACCACAGGGGTCATCCCGTGTGTGACTGTGGCCCCCCTTACAGTATCTGCTAATAGAAACACTAACTTACCTTTTCCCTTCCTGTTGCAGGAGACACTCAAATGTGGTGCCGACGTTGTGTGCACCACAAGGCGAGACATGCGAGGCTCACCACTGTAGAGAGACTTTGCAGATACACGGTATTTAGTTAGGTGAAATAGTGTGTGTTGTTATTCGAAACTTGTATCATTTTGAAGATGGTTCAGACTTGTTACACTGCAGATTCACAGTCAGCATCTGAATTATTATGGAAAAAAATCTAGAATTTCTACAAACTTTGTGAATAAAAGCATTTGATACGAACCTTCATCTATGAGCACATTTGAGTATTGACTATGTAATGTCCATAGATACATGTATTATACATTGATTATGTAATATGCTGGGTGACAATTATTGAACTACATGAAATACAATTGTCATAACTTCTGAACGGTTTGTGTTAGGACATTCAAACTGCACGGTTGGCCACAGAGCACGATGGGAATTATTACGCACACGTGCACGTGCATTGTTGTTGTCGGCCATTTGCATGTGAAAATGTCACAGTACAGTGTGGCCGAGCACTTTTGGAGGACTGAGAATCCACATTTCGCAATCGAGAAGTCTCTTCACCGTCGAAGGGTGACTGTGTGGTGTGCAATGTCCAGTCACGGATTAATCGGTGTGCTATTCCTCGGCGGCACGATGACTACCGAATGGTGTGTGAAGCTTTTAGAAGATGATTTCAGCCCCATTATCTGAAGTTACCCTGATTTCGACAAGATGTGTTTCGTGCAAGATGGGGCTTGACCCCACTGAAGGAGGAGAGTGTTTGATGTCCTGGAGGAGCACTCTGGGGACTGCATTCTGGCTCTGGGGTACCCAGAGGCCACTTACACGGGCCTCAATTGTCCGCCATATTCTCCAGATATGAACACGTGACTCCTTTTTGTGGGACTAAATTAAATACAAAGTGTACAACAATAACCCCAAAACCATTGCTGAGCTGAAAACGATCATTCAGGTGGTCATCGGCAGCATCAATGAACCGACACTTGAGCGGCTCGTGCAGAATTTCATTATTTGTCTGCAACATATCGTCGCCAATGACGGCAGGCAAATCGGACACGTTATAACCTACATCCGACTGTCTGTAATGATGTTTACATGTTAAATAAAGTGTGTGCATGCCATAGTTTGTAACTAATTTGCATTTTTTTTCATATAGTTCAATAATTGTCATCCTCTATAAATGCAATAAATGCTAATTAAGTAAGGAAACTGTTTTTCAGATCACATAGATGAAAACTGTTGATAATGATAGTAATATTCTTTAATGGAATAGTTGAGTGATACATGTGTACTGGAATTGATTGTAGTTTGACTATAAATGCGTAATGTAGAGGTTGATTTTAGAATATTAAATTGGTTGGTTGAGAATTATCAGGTGATGATACTATGGTGAAATAGGGTCCTCGTGAAATGTTGAAAAGAGTGGAGAGTGGAGAGATGAGAGATGATGATGATGATGATGGTGATTATATTTTGGCACGAATGGAGAGAATGATATTAGGACTATGGAACTTTATATTATACTGTTATGTTTAACAATGGCAAAGAGTATGTAAGGTCATTATATGATACATATGCATCGTATGTTCCATGACTCAGTTTCCACAGTTTATATCACAGAACAACAAGCACAAATACAGGTCTCAACAATTATGGTGTTATTGTAAACAATAATGTGTACTAAGCTTTCAACTGCAATCCATAAAGAGCATGAATCACTGTGATGAACATGCTGGCACAAAGTACCTCTCTGCAGTAATTAAAAAAAAAGTATTGAGTAGTTGCAAGAAAATTCTCTGATACTTTATGAAATCCCCTGATATTTTGCAGTTGCATGAAATTCCCTGATAATTCCTTATATTCCCTGTTTACAGGCATCCTAAAATAGTTACTTCATGTGCGAGTTCCAAGTATTTCTACATGATCGTGAAATAAATGTACAAGCGGTCTAATCTTACTGATTCAGTGACATAAACTACAACTTGTTCATGAAAAAATACTTTCACTTTCAGTTCACTCCACTGGAAGCAAGAGAATTTAAACATATATGTCATACACGAGAAGCATATATTTCTATTGTCAGTTCTATGAGAGGTTATCTGTTATTATGATACACACTTCCCTTAACATTACAGCTTTGTACGGAGTCTAATGATTCGCACAATCTTACATTTCAATCAACTTTCGAATACACAAATATTTTTGTAAATGTAATCACTTTTGCCTGAAAATCAAATGTGTTTAAGATTCTTTCAGTCTGTAGTTCTGGTATAACAACACTTACAGAATTTGTATCTTCTGTTTGGGTAAACAGTTTTATTGCTTTTGATGCCTGTGTGGTTCCCTCTTCAGCTAGGAGGCTTATTTCACTCATTCATGTGACTGGAAGGTTAGTAAAGCAGATGTCACAATGTTGAGTAGATGTACAACATCTTTCTACAAAAGGTCACGTCTTCTGCTGTTTACTAATAATTTTTTCTTCTTAAAAAAAAAGTTATTCTTCAAAAGATATCTGTAGCTTACAAGAAAATTGAAAATAAATTTTCCCATACTTAGAGGAAGCTTTTGACAAAGTTGATTGGAATACTCTCTTTCAAATTCTGAATGTGACAGGGGTAAAAAACAGGGAGCGAAAGGCTATTTACAATTTGTATAGAAATCAGATGGCAGTTATAAGAGTCGAGGGGCATCAAAGGGAAGCAGTGGTTGGGAAAGGAGTGAGACAGGGTTGTAGCCTCTCGCCAATGTTATTCAATCTGTATATTGAGCAAGCAGTGAAGGAAACAAAAGAAAAATTCGGAGTAGGAATTAAAATCCATGGAGAAGAAATAAAAACTTTGACGTTCGCCGATGACATTGTAATTCTCTCAGAGGCAGCAAAGGACCTGGAAGAGCAGCTGAACGGAATGGACAGTGTCTTGAAAGGAGGATATAAAATTGAACATCAACAAAAGCAAAACGAGGATAATGGAATGTAGTCTAATTAAATCGGGTGGTTCTGTGGGAATTAGATTAGGAAATGAGATGCTTAAAGTAGTAAATGAGTTTTGCTATTTGGGGAGCAAAATAACTGATGATGGTCGAAGTAGAGAGGATATAAAATGTAGACTGGCAATGGCAAGGAAAGCGTTTCTGAAGAAGAGGAATTTGTCAACATCGAGTATAGATTTAAGCGTGAGGAAGTCGTTTCTGAAAGTATTTGTATGGAAGTGAAACATGGACAATAAATAGTTTGGACAAGAAGAGAATAGAAGCTTTCGAAATGTGGTGCTACAGAAGAATGTTGAAGATTAGGTGGGTAGATCACGTAACTAATGAGGAGGTATTGAATAGAATTGGGGAGAAACGAAGTTTGTGGCACAACTTGACTAGAAGAAGGGATCGGTTGGTAGGACATGTTCTGAGGCATCAAGAGATCACCAATTTAGCATTGGAGGGCAGCGTGGAGGGTAAAAATCGTATAGGGAGACCAAGAGATGAATACACTAAGCAGATTTAGAAGGATGTAGGCTGCAGTAGGTACTGGGAGATGAAGAAGCTTGCACAGGATAGAGTAGCATGGAGAGCTGGATCAAACCAGTCTCACGACTGAAGACCACAACAACAACAACTGTTCCGTTTCGTACATTTCAGGCCCTTATGAAAGTAAGGCATTTAGTGACTGCCGATATTTATGGCACCACACACACTTCCTATTGCAAAAATTATATTACAAGTCAGTACAAACTATTCTCACTCATCCGATACTGTATCCAGAGGCTCAGCTTTATGTCTGCTCGGAGTGCTGCTGGTGGCAGTGTATAACAGAAATGAGAAAGTGTGCTCTGACTGTAGTTTTGTTTCCAGCTGTGGCGTTTACAGAGGCTACGGATACAGATACTGAAATTCTCTGACAGTTACCAATTTCAGAAATAAATATGCTGATACTTTACTAGTACAAACTGTAAAGTGGTCGATTTTGAACCGTAAACGTCAGAAAATTTACACACCATGTCCACTGCCTTTCCACGATGCCCCTAATGATCTAATGAAGGCCCAGGGAAAATTTGTGTATCTCCTGAGATGTGAACAGCTGCCCTGCGTAACCACTGGCAGGTTTACTTACCTTACACTTTAAAAGATGTGACATTTACCGAGTAGGTGAGCTTCTGACTGGGATGGAGGTGCAACTCCGCGAGCCTCGGGCAGTGATCGCAGAGCTCCTGGATGATGAGGGGGTTGACATTGAACCACATGCGCACTATACACAGGTTCGGGATGTTTCGGAAGATCTCTATTGCTTCCTGCTCGTTCCCACCACCCTTACGGTCATCCAGGTAGCACTGCCACAGGGCCCTGCGACACAGTAATGTGTCGATAGTTCATTCGCAAATAGTATCTCTGACAATTTGCAAACAGTGTGTAGTAACCTATTTTAGCATGTATAATTGAAGCTATGCTCTCATAAAACCAGAAGTAAACAGATAAAAAAATTAAATGGCAACAAACACAGACACAAAAATGGAAGAACAAGAACAACACTACCTCTCAGAGCTACCGGTTCCTTCACGTGGCAATAGAACGAAAAGATCATTTGAAGTACCTTTATCTTTACAGTTCTGTACCTCAATTGCTAAAAGCGGAAGCCCTTACTGTTTCACTCTATTGTCCAACTGTCTGTCTGTGTCAGACTGTTAAAAACCTTTTTTTTTTGCAATGCGTAGTCATATCCACTTCAAATTTATCTCACATATTACCATCTACCGTCCCTCAGTGAAGAAAAAAATTTAACCCTCGAAATGGCGTGCCTGCGCATAAAGTGCACCGATCGCAAATGATATTGTTTTGTTCTGTTCCCTAGTTTTACAATTTGAAGTCCATATCTATTCCTTCACTGTTTCTTCAGCTAACACAGTAATAAGTTGTGTTGTCGTACAGCCGAAAGAGCAGCACTAATATAAAATAAACAGCAACCTAGATGAAAAAAAATTACGATTCAAGCAAGAAAATGCCCAGATTCTGAGCCAGCAGCACGATCCCACAATCGGGCAGTTACCTACAAGATAATTAGTAACCAAGTGTGGGTCGCACGGACCTGACCCGACTGTGCCGTGTAATGCTTCGAGTGGGCCATCACTGTGGGGTAACACTTGTACGTGGCAACAGCATGACACGGAGGAAGGTTTTCTTTTATTATTGTTTAATTAAACAGTTATTTAGCTCATATAATGTAAGTTTATTTTATCACTGTTTAATAACACTAAGATTAAACTCTGATTTTGCACATACACGTTTACCTCAGTAACGTAAAGACAACTATTCGTCACATGTGTACAAAGTGTGCTACACACCCACTGGAGCAATAAACTTCTATGTCAGTGCAATAAAAAGATATGGCCATTTACGTTGCAAGTTTGATACTCACAAACTTACTCATCGAAACCTATAGGATGCAGAATCATGGAATTTTGCATGAAGCAATTTTTTACAGCACAACCAAAGGAAAAAACTCCAAAAATTGTTAATTTGCAATTATATCACATGAAAAACATTTTATTTGTCTCTTGTTATCAGACAGACTGACTGTCCACAATCTGTTAAAATCCCTTTTTCTTAGATATGTGTACACATATCAAGTTGAAATTTGTCACACCTTAACGTCTACAGTCCCTCGGCAGTGTGAAGAATGTAAGCTTCTAAGTCAATGTAATCCAAAGATTTATTATTTATTACATATTATTACAGATTATTTACATCACAAATTTTGATACTCGCAAACTCGCTCATTAAAATTTAGGGTACTCCTCATTGACGTAGAGTTATGAAAGTTGGCAAAAAGCATATTTTCGCAGCATAAATAAAGGGAAAAAAAAGAAAATTATGGATTTGTAATTTTGTTATATGAAAAATATATTTCTTTTGCCATTTCAAACATGAAATTAAAACATTCCTGGAAGTCTTGGAATCTCTGGGACTCATACCTTGCAAGTATCAATGTCAATACCAGGCACAAGTCACTAATATTCTAGATTGATAAATGAACAAACTGTTTCATATACATAAATAAGTCTGTATGGAACCCTCAGTGTCCAAGTCCTACTCTCATCTGGTCAATTTATTCTTTCATTTCACCTCGCTGTGCCAATGCAATTTGTGATTTCATTTCACCTCGCTATGCCAATGCAATTTGTGCTTTCATTCCACCTCGCTATGCCAATGCAACGAGTCCCTCGTTTCGACTGTGGTAATATACACCACTCCAGAGGAGTTGTGTGCCCCTACGTCTTCCAACAAACAAATCATACTTGCAACCGAAAATTATAAAATGTCATAGGCAAGAGTACAGTTATTGTTTGGGGTTGTTAAGTTATATTTGCACGTGACGAATTCTATCAAAGAAAGACATCTTCCGAGATGGGGTGGCGGTTGTAGGAGCTTTTTGAGAGGAAATATCTGCTCAGACACAGAAACATAAGATACACATACTGCCATCCTTAGAGGTGCACCGAGTTCCAAAGCATAGGTAGAAACATTTTAAGGTTTTTAAGGAAAGAGATCCCCATTATCCTGTCTGAGTCTCAGTTTGGGCATAATATATTGAATCCAGGAGGTTTAATTGTATATGAGTTGGCATGATTTGTGAAGGAAGTACATGTGTTATTAATGCTCAACATAGGCCTTACTTGTGAGCTTTCAAACCACAAAATTGCAATTTTGGGTGATGTATGATTAATTATAGATGAACATAAGAAGAAACTTATTTTGGAAACTACATAATCCTTCAAGAAATGGCTAGGATTCTGTCTAGTTCGAGGGTTGGGCTAACTATATTATCTCAACATTGTGAATGGAAAATACTTTCTAGGAATAGTAGAAAAGTGCATTGGATAATCGGATGACGAATTGAATCAGGATCTGGGGTCACATCACGTGACGAGTGAAGAGCCCGAAGAGTTCTCAATCGGCGAAAGCGTCATCGTATAATTTGTCATGATGGAATGTCATCAGAGACGTTGCAGTACACTTTCACAGCTGAGTAGCCACTGCAGTGTCTTTGGTCCACTTTAGCAGCAGCCAGAGGTAGGGGGGACTCGTGGAGAGGGGAATAACAGCTCTAATAGCACGGGTGGTAGTGTCCGAGGCTTTGCCGATGCCCTCTCGACAGAGGGGACAAAGTGGTAGAGTGCGTGCAAAATAACGTGGCTGATAAATGCGCAATCGGCACGGCACGGATGGAGGGGCAATAGTGATGGGGGTTGCAGGCACGTACTGTACGGGGAATGCCGAGCAGTGGAGGGAAGTGCTGTTCTAAACTAAATTCTACACTCACATTTTTTGTAAGTATTAAGTGGAGCCGCTCGGTGCCCACACTTGTATAGTGAGCATTCAAAAAGATCTACTGTCACCTCTGCTTTGGTTAGTGTCTAGAAAGAATTCCGCTGAAAATGCAAAAAAAGCAGTGATTTGGTTTTCACCAGGCTTTTTAGCCATTTGTAACTTTTAGAGAAGCATCACGTCTTGCAAGTTTTGAGTAAAACCTACACATTTATTCTCCTCACTTACATGCTGTGCACATGCAGCTGCAAGAGAATTCTGAAACTGTAGTTTTATTAATTGAGGAATTGAAGAAAAGTAAAGTAAAGTCAATAGCTAATGAAAAAGCACATCCTCACTACAAAAATAAATGTGTAATGTCTTCACTGATGCTGTTTCAAAACCCAACGGCATATCTCGTTTCACCAGCTATCGATAGCCCTTAAGAATTACACTCTTTCGTCAAAAAAGTCTGTAGTTAGTGGAAATAACAAGGTAGATAATGAAGTTTTGCACAATAACCATTTGGAAAAATATTCTCCTCTTTGTTCGCTATCATTTGCCAACAACATTTCAACAACTGAAACTGTTTGAAAAATATGAGGAATGTTGTGGGTTGCAAAAGTGTGTGCTACACCAGATCAATTTTTTTCAGACTGGTTACAAGTAAAGACCTACACCAAAGTCTAAAGAAAAATTCAATACGTCAGCTAAATTTCATACACGGCTACATATTATGCAGTACGGCCCACACGCAAAATCATAGCGACCCCCAGTTTTCATTACAAACTTTTTCGAAGTTCATGCAATATCACAATAACAATGACCAACAATGAAATGATGGGCACATCATCACGAATCTGACATAAAAGATATATTTAACACAAAAATGCAAGTTTTTTACCAAACAGTCTCTGTAAAATCGTTTGAGAAAGACTGCAGGATGTGGACCTCGGTTCTGTCATCAAAGCGTGTTGCCGACCGGACAAAATGGGGCAAACAACATTGGCCTTCCTTTGCAAACAAATGAATGAACTCACCCTACATATTGGATGAAAACTGATCATTAAGCATCAGCCACCATTCGACAATGACCAGGAAGTGGCAAATCACTAGAAAGTGGTCACTGTCAGAAAGACTGTCACGTAGCAATCACTGTAGCAAGTCCATCAGTTTGGGGAAGAGAGCGCAAGGTCGACAGCTGAAAAAGTGCCACAGGCAACAATGATATGGTTAGGACAGCTCTCTTTGGCAAGAGACAGATCAAGACTGGAGAGAACCTGGTCAATCAGAAGGCCCCTACCAGATGATTTAGTACGAGGGCTATCCACAAAGTACATTACGTTTTGGAATTAAAAATAAATAAAGTATTGGAAAACTTTTTTATTATATACAGATGAAAGCCACACTTAAATACTACTTTTCTACATAGTTGCCATTTAAATTAAGACTTATCGTAGCGATGGACGAGCTGAGAAATTCCTTCATCGTAAAATTCGGCCGCCTGCGGTTTCAACCACGTGGTTACCTCTTCTCGAAGCTGTGCGTCGTCATCAAAATGCTGCATAGCCAACCATTTCTTCATTGCTGGGAATAAGTGGAAGTCGCTCGGTGCCAGGTCAGGACCGTACGGCGGATGAGGAAACAACTCCCACTTAAAAGATTCGAGAACTTCACGAGTGGCATTTGCCGTGTGGGCCCGGGCGTTGTCACGAATCAGCAAGAGCTTTGAGCCCAACTTTCCCCTGCGCTCGTTTCGTATTGCTCTTCTGAGGTTGTGCAGAGTTTGGCAATACCTTTGAGAGTTTACTGTAGTGCCTCTTTCCAGGAAATCCACAAAAATCACACCTTTGCTGTCCCAAAAGACAGTCGCCATCACCTTCCTTGCCGACATTGTCTGCATGCATTTCTTGGGTTTTTGGGGGAAATTTGTGTGCCCCCACTGCATTCACCGCAATTTTGTCTCACAGTTCACACGCTTAACCCACGTTTCGTCACCAGTAACGATGCGATCGAGTAATGAGTCGCCATCTTTCTCGTAAGCGTCCAAAAACGTTAACGCTGCAGCCATTCGCTGATTTTTGTGAATCTCTGTCAAGATTTTTGGTATCCATCTTGCGAAAAACTTGTGGTAACCAAGCTTTTCGGTAATGATTTCATGCAACAAACTTCGTGAAATTTGTGGAAAACTCATAGAGAGTTCCGTTACTGTGAAATTACGGTTTTCACGGACCGCGGCATCGAATTTTCCGACAAGTTCGGCAGTCACTATGCTGGGTCTTCCTCTTCGCTCTTCGTCGTGAACGTTAGTTCGGCCATTTTTAAATATTATGACCCATTGACGCACTCCACCTTCAGTGATTATGTTGTCCCCATACACTTCACAAAGCTGCCGATAGATTTCTATCGGTGTACAGTTTTTTGCAGTCAGAAACTTCACACTTCGCGGCATTTTCAATTAACGCTGAAATTTCAAACTGTCACAGTAACTCAACGGAGTACAGCACGAACCTCTAACTAGCACGGCAGGATGCCGACTGAGCGGCTGAATGTAGGAGGGAAATGGCCGGGTGTGGGGAGTGGTTTCTGAAGATGTGTACAGGAGCAGAATGGGGAAGAAAATTAGCTATGCACATTCAAAGGAACTGTCTCATCGTTTGCCTCAGTAGATTTAATGAAATCGTGCAAAGCCTGAATATGGATGACTGGAAACAGTTTTGAATTGTCATTGTCCCAAGCGTGAGTCCCGTGTATTGCCACTGGATCCTTTCATCCGTTGGTAGTGGTTCTGGTGATAGTGATGGTGGTAATAACAATTATCATCATCATCACCATCATCATTACTAACAATACAATATTAATAATAACAATATATGAAGCAACAGTATCATGAATATACATCGACAGCAATACTGAAGCAATTGGATTCTAAATAATACACGAAAAAATCTGTTCGTTCATGTTATTCTACTTTGTATAGTTTAATATCAGCTGTTAGTCACATTTGGTTTGGGTCCCACACACTCGAGTAATGCTCTAAGATGGATCGAATGATGTATGTAAGCAATATTATTTGGAATTTGATTGCAATTTCCCAATGAAATTAAATATACCATCTGCTTTACTTCTAATTGCCTATGTGGTCATCCCATTTCAGATTCCCACAAATGGTTAAAGAAGTGTTTGTACGAGTTGAACGATTCCAATAATAACTCAGGGATGTCGTACTCGTAGAATACCACATTCGTGTGTTTTCTTAAGTACGTAATTTTACTTTTCTGTACATTTAAAGAAAGTTTCGAATATTACGAAATCTTGAATACAAATGAACGAACAGTACTGGTTGCAAAACTGGATTTTTTATTTTATTTCTCCTCCAATGATGCATTTAACCTTATACAAGGCATGTTCAGATTGATCTATGAGAAAAAATACAACCTTGCATACAAGTGGCATGACCGTGATTTAGCAAAAAAGCCAGTAACAGTCAATGCATTAAAAGCCCAAAAAATTTAAAAATATATAAAAAATAACTTACTGATACAGAAGATATTAAATACACGGGCAACTGGGCCTAAAACATACGAAAGACCCAGCAGGTAGCTGCCCACATTTTTTTGACAAGGCCTTGCGTGGTGTCCTATAAAACACATTACCGTAAGAATAGCTGAGATGTATTCAAAAACAAATGACCAGCTCAGTCTGACAAGAAGTACGTACATCTGCATAAATATGCAGCAGATTGCCTTTTCAGATAAGCGGCACCGTCCACGTCTACTAGAATGGGCTCTAGCCTACACAGATGCATCACGCAGTAAATACGTAGCAGCCACAGTTGCTCACACTTCATGTACTACTGAGAAAAGAAATGTACAAATAGAAACGGCTAGCATACACAGCCCACAGCAGGTGGATGGGATTGTGATAGGTTTCCAGATTTATTCACAAAGAGAAACATGACAAACACTAAAGCCATACAAAAGATCTTGCTTACAATTGCAGGTAAAATGTTTATACAAATTGGTCATAGTAAACAAGGCTAAATATCTTTTTAAAAATCAGAAATTATAAAAGCCTATACTGCTGTAATGTAAACGAATAAAATCTGCACGAGGGTACCGAGAGAATTTATTTCTCAGTGCACCAAGCAGTATTATGGCTAAAAATTACTTCATGCACTTTCTTCTCCTTCAGTCAAAACTAGGCCACAGACATGCTAAATAGTGTCATATTACAGTGAGTAACCTCAGAAAGTAAGACAGAATCAAATATAGCCTATCTGGATGCTAATAACTGAGTCATAATACACTGACGGATAAAAAAATCTCGACACCCAGTGTGAGTTGTCCTACATAAATGAAAGTTGGAAGGCGTGTTTGTATATCTGAAAGATGTCACCTGTCCAGACTTCACACCAGTCGCGTAGCAGCGGCACCAGTGACGCCACTGTGAGGATGCGAATCAGCCCGCATCTCGTGGTCGTGCGGTAGCGTTCTCGCTTCCCACGCCCGGGTTCCCGGGTTCGATTCCCGGCGGGGTCAGGGATTTTCTCTGCCTCGTGATGGCTGGGTGTTGTGTGCTGTCCTTAGGTTAGTTAGGTTTAAGTAGTTCTAAGTTCTAGGGGACTTATGACCACAGCAGTTGAGTCCCATAGTGCTCAGGGCCATTTTGATGCGAATCAGATTTGCTTCAGACACGCACTCTAACTGTTGTGAGCTCTAGGTACCTTCGAGATCGGACACGGCGGGTTGACGTCAGTCACGAAAGGCTTAAAGACGACAAGGATGTATCGACACCTCGGTGAATTTGAGTGAGGTCGTGTAAGACGGCTACAAGAAACTGGATGTTCCTTCTGTGGTATTGCAGAAATACTCGGCAGGAATGTAGCCACTGTACACTGATCACTGGCAGTGGTGGTCGAGAGAATGTACAATTGGGAGAAGACCGCGCTTCAGACGACCGTGTGGCACTGCCGAGGGGAAGGCCGTCGTGTTCGGTACGTGCGTCTGCAGCACCAATTTGAGCAGCACAATGCCACGATGAACTGTTACAAATTGGTTAGTTCGAGGACAGCTGAGAGCCAGACACTGTCTCACGTGCACTTCACTTACCTCAAACCACCACCACCTCCTGCGACTTCAGTGCTGCTAAGTGTTGTCTGATCGAGCTGATTCTGCCTCAGTGCTCGACCTGTTGTGCTGCCATTCGTGAACACCATTCCAGAAGGTGTTTTCCAAAAGGATAACACACGCCCGTATACCGCTGTCGTAATCCGACGGGCTCCACACAGTGTCGACGTGTCGTCTCGGCCTGCTCGATCGCCACACCTTTCTCCGATCGAGCACGTACGGGACGTCACGAGATGACGACTCCAGCATCGGCCACAAACTGCATTAACCACCCCCGTGTTGAGCAGCCGAGTGCAACAGGCGACGAACTCCGTCTAGCAAATTGGCATCTGGCACCTCTACAACACCACGAACGCACGTTTGCGTGTTAGAAATTATTCTGGTGGTTACACCGGTTATTAATGTACCGGCATTTCACATTTGCAAAGGCTTCTCTCTTGCTAAGATTAATCTGTGATCTCGAAATGTTAATCAGTTAAATATGTTACCTAGACAGATGTATGGCCAAAATTTCATTACTCTACAGTAATTAATTTTCGGTGCTGCGATTTTTTTCCATCATTGTATTTATGACCCCAATGACAATCCTATTTTTCTCCACAACGGTCAAATATTTTCGAGTTTTCGATATATCTGAAGGTGTTAGGAATTAGAGCATCCCAGACGATGATACCGTATTCGTCCAAGGCACCTATACTGTGACAATCAGAAAGTACTTTTCGTACGTCACAGCCCTCAAACAGGTGGCCTCTGTCACTGGGCGCAATGGGTGGGTTCAGTTTTATTAAGTATTCCCAGATTTTTTACACATACCGTATGCTCGTGGCAGAACTCACCTCAGTTGATATAAAACACGATTCCGATTGTAATTTTTTTGCGAGAAGTGGCATGTTTCGTTCCAGCTGAACTGGAGCTGAATTTAAACTGTCCCTCCAGACCAGATCGTTCACACTTTTCTAAAACTCCATCGGGATAAAAATGAGGGCGAGGATAAATGAACAGATACACGCTCACATACAAACCTAAAGGAGCAAAATAGAAAGGTAAAGAGATTGCTATACACACTGGCTCATAGGTGGCAGAGGGAAAAAGATTAACGGGGAATTAATAGCATACACACATACCAAGTGCCTCTACCACATCTACCCAACACCCTCTCAATCTAACAAATACAAAAAAAAAGGAAAACAGTATTCTAAAACTGGAATACATTTTCGGTTAAAACCAGATTACTCCAATGAGTTGACCTGACAGTATGTTTAAATGCAAAGTTTTCAACGTCAACGTTACAATATAGTAAATAAAGGTATCACCCCACAATATTTTTTAAAAGCAGAACAATTCGCGTTTTATGTATTAGTAGGTTTCTTACCCAATATTGCATTCCCTGTCAGCCCACAACTTGGAATCTTGAGACAGCTTTTTCCAACGACGGCACACGTTCGGTACCACATCCAGTAGATCGGTGAAAGCCACGTGGGACAAGATCATTAGCAGCAGTTCGTCTGGTAAGTCATTGATGCCCGTATGCCACATCACGCTGCCTTCAGCGGGCACGTGGCGCCTGCCTCTGTAATTGCAGCCTGAAGCCATTTTGCTGTCGGGTGGGCCTTCAGCCCGCGGCGAGGTGGAAGGAGTTGTCATGTGGACGTCTGTCAGATATGTTCGCAAGCGCTGAAATAAAACAAAATGAGTTATAAACCTAGATTCATACGAATCTGTGGATTTCAACTGCTGGCAACAATGTTAGTGAGCTGATGCTGTTATTCATTGCACTATCACTTGACAGTTTTTTTGAAATCATTTCTTACAAGTGAAAATCGTAAGTGGCGAGTTAACAGTGCGATACCATGCCGACAGAGCGTTGACGTCATTTATGTGACAGATACAAGGCTTAAGAACCAAGCGGGTGACGTTACTAGGGAAAAAAGGATAGCAAAATAAAATATCACGAATTAACACGTTCTCCACTAGATCATAGATGGTTTTGGGTAGAGAATGTTGTTCTTACTAATGACTTAAACACAGTAAAAACTTACACGAAGATTGTTCCCCTCAACGAAATGCCACTGCCAATAAACCCACATGGATCCAGTAAACAGAAAACCTACGCCACCACCAACAAAAACGGAACAGCACACAGCATGTAGGAGAACAGATGTGGAATATGGAAGATAGGAGACGAGTTATTAACAGACTTGAAGCTGCAATACGTACAACACTTGCTCGTGAAACACAATTTAGAGTCCCTATCCAGCAAACAGTTTTAGTCTGCCAGGAAGTTTCAGTTAACAACATTATGACATTATATGCAAAACTTACGACCAAAGTCTAAAACAAATACCGCATTTATCCGGTTATAAGACGAGGTTTTTCCTAGATCGGTTGTCCGAGAAATACAGGGTCGCTTATATTCGCATATCGAGTAACTGCTGCTCAGGACAACGTTTTTACATTGTTTAATAGATGAATGTAGGGTCGTCTTATATTTACAGATGAAGCTTTGTCCATTGAGGTCTCATATTCATAAAAAGGTATTTTTAACGATCCCGAACGGTAGTGTGTAGAAAACAATGCTTGCGTTCAAAGAGAAAGGGATTTATCGATATGCCGAAGCACTCGATACAATATTGACTTTCTCGATCAATCACGTGACATTAGACTCGTCGTGCGAGCGCTAGGGATACGCGAGAAGCTATGTACTAGAAACTACGACAATCAAATGATCTGCTTAAAACCTGACAATTCTGTGAAACGCCCGAGGAAATAACATTCAATTCTATCAACTTAAAAACTTCTATTGTATTTGAACAGGTTCGTAATAAAAGTTCTCATACATATGGATACTGTATACACTCATCTATGTTGCTTTTAAAGTAAAGGTAACATTCAAACGGGAAGATGTTCTCCTTCGAAAACCATTACTTGATTCTGAACCCAAGTCAATATTTTGTTTATGACAAACTATAACGATTTGCCGCTTGGGTTGCAAATGAGAAATTCGCTCGATGTTCACGATGTGGCGACGTCATTTATCCACTACGCCAAAAACAGCGGGTGAAAGCTGCAGCTGATAGACATTTATCTTTGCCGTAGTCGGCTTGGTTACGAGTTGTATATTCTTGTTAGTTTTTGATCTGTGCTTGGAAAAAAAAATGTTATCTCATGAAAAAGCTGTTACTTCATAAAATATAAAGGCTCCCATAGTGGTGACCCCGAAAAATTGTAGCAGAAGCATAAAGAAAATATATGTACCGACGAGAATAATGAATTCAGAGACAAAAGCATGGGGCAGTGGAATCAAGATTGAAGACTACAGTCTGTTCGACCAAGGATCGCGGTCCACGCCCTTTGATTCGCCACAAAACGGAACGACAGATGTTAACGCAAAAGATGGGAGTACCTACGCGCGACACGGAAATGTTAAGCTTTCCGCGTTCTGGCCGACGCGCCCCCAGCTTTGGTTTACGCAGGCTGAATGCATATTTCGGCAGCGTGGGGTGTCTAACAACATTGACAAATTTAATATAGTGGTTTCACATCTAAATTTAGAAGTGATAGAGCAAGTAGAAGAAACCTTGTTGCAACAAAATTACTTTGTGCTAAAGGAAGCTCTCATACAGCATTATACGTCGTCACCAGATTTGCGACTACAAAAAATTTTCGCACACGAAGATTTGGGCGACAAGACTCCGTCACAAGTACTCAAAGCCTTACGTTCATTAGCCGGCCCGGAACTCCTACCTGAAGAGTCTTTACGTCTAATATGGATTCGTAAACTTCCTGCCAACATCCGTGCCGTCATTGCAGCAGAAGCAGACTTACCATTGCAAGTCTTAGCAAAAAAGGCAGACACCATCGCAAACACCTTAACCGAAGTTTCTGCGTGTTCCGAATTCAACTCCAGCCAGGATAGAGGCCCAAGAACGTGTAGTGTGATGGAATCTGACGTCAGTGAGCCAGGAACATGCAATAATACTCCCCAACAGCAGTGCTCATCGACCGAACCCACCATACAGCAACTGGCAGCACAAGTGGCAAAACTCAACGTGCAAGTAACTTCACTCCACCAGCAGCTACGAAGTCGCAGCTGGAAAAGACGAAGAAATGCTATCCAGCAGGATTTGATAGATCAATGATGCTGGTACCACAGACGCTTCGGTAACACTGCCCGTCAATGTATTCAACCCTGCAGCTACCCAAACTTACAAGGCGGGCGTTAAAGGGCGCTAACGTTCGTCAACAACAACATAGGCGCCCGAGTCATAGCGTGATTCAAAGAGGTGAAAACGCCACAGTATCTGCAGTCAACCAATCACACCGATTGTTCGTGTTGGACCTCTCTTCAGGTGAGAAGTTTCTGATTGACACAGGTTCAGAAGTCAGTGTTTATCCAAGAAAGAGAGGTGATATACTCACGACAACAACGCAACATGTGCTGACTGCGGCAAACAATTCCAGAATATCTACCTATGGTGAGAAACAGTTGGCATTACATCTAAATTCCAACTTCCATCCAAAATGGACTTTTGTGGTTGCTGATGTGCCGAGCCCTATAATTGGGGCGGACTTTTTACGGAACTACCGACTTATGCCCGACCTGGTTTACCGTCGTTTGGTGACAGTTCTCACAGAAGGGATATTGCCTACTGCGTCTTCCGCGTCGGTTCAAGTACAGTGCGATGTGCCCGTGTCTTTCCGCACGAAGATTTCCGGCTCCTCTACCGCGTCATCCGCGTCGGGATATTGTGATACGATGTCGTATCGGCAACTAAGCGGGGCGCACACGTGTGAAGACAGCCGACAGTCTTAACGATTCGTATACTGCAGGCAATATCAGGGCACTGTCGGAGGAATCACATTTTCGTAAACTGCTTCAAGACTTTCCAGCACTTACCGAACCCGTCAACGCAACCAGGAAATGCAGACACAATACTCAACACCACATCAGCACGACACGAGGTCTACCCGTTGCCTTCCGCCCGCGGCGTCTGCCTCCAGAGAAGCTGCTCGCGGCGCGAGCTGAGTTCGACAGACTTCTAAAAACAGGTATTCTAAGTAGGTCTGATAGTTCGTGGGCATCTCCAATTCACATGGTCCGTAAAAAAGACAATTCATGGAGAGTATGTGGAGACTACAGGGCGCTCAATGCCCGCACAATTCCCGACCGCTACCCACTACCCAATGTGACTGATTTTAACAGTACGGTTAGCAATGCCAAAATATTTAGTGTGATTGATTGCACCAAATCATTTTCCCCGATTCCCATGGCTCCATCTGACATTAAAAAAACAGCAGTTATCACACCATTCGGTTTGTTTGAGTACAATTTTATGCCATTCGGCCTCAGAAACGCTGCCCAAACATGGCAAAGATTCATGCATGCGGTGCTTCGAGAATTACCGTTCGTATTTTGTTATATGGACGACATTTTAGTATTCTCTGGTTCTGCATATCAGCATGTCGAACATCTGCGGCAGTTTTTCCGCCGTCTGACAGAGTATGGCATAATTATTAACGAAACAATGTGCAGGTTTGGAAAACGCGAGGTTAAGTTCCTGGGATAATTGGTTTCAGCAGCAGGCCTGTCACCTTTGCCTGAGCGGGTTGAAGCAGTACAACAGATGCCCCTTCCCACAACTTACAAAGGACTTCGCAGATTTTTAGGCATGCTCAACTATTACAGACGTCACTTACCTAAATTAGCTGCCGCCCAAGAGCCACTCACAACGTTACTTGCAGGTAAAAATACAACAGGAAATCGTAAAATTCCATGGAGTCCAGATGCTGAAGCAGCTTTCCATGACTTAAAGAAATGTCTTTCTCGGGCAACACTACTGGGACATCCAAGATTGAGCGCTCCTTTAGCGCTCATGGTTGATGCGAGCCAAACAGCAGTGGGTGCAGCGCTACAGCAAGAAGTTGATGGCAGATGGCAGCCGCTCGCATTTTTCTCTAAAAACCTGACTCGACAGCAGCAAAAATGGAGTGCTATTGACCGTGAGTTGCTTGATATTTACTTAGCCATAAAGCATTTTCGCACATCTGTCGAAGGGAGACACTTTGCAATTTTTACCGATCACAAGCCGTTAGTAGCTATATTTCGACGAGACACAGAGCTCAAGTCACCACGTCAGTGCAGGCAAGTCGAGTACATTGCACAGTTCACAACTGGCGTGCGTCACATTTCAGGAAAAGACAACCTGGTCGCAGATTGCCTGTCTAGGAATTGTGCCAGTTTAAATTCAATTCGTTGGACCGAGTTAGCGTCTAAACAACGAGAAGATCCTTTCTTGCGCCGTCTAATAGAGGAACAGAGAACTGCGCTGCAGCTCAGACGTGTGTCTGTCCCAAATGTTCCAGACGGAATTTGGTGTGATGTAGCAAAAGGAAAGGAGCGACCTTACATACCAGAACAATATCGTCGCGAGATTTATAGTGCACTACATAACATATCACATCCAGGAGTACGAGCTACAGTCAAGTTAGTTTCCTCCAAAGTAGTGTGGCCTGGAATATAAAAAGATTGTCGTGCATGGGAGCGTGCATGCCTAACATGCCAGCGTAATAAAATCAGCAGACATGTCTTTGCACCTATTGCTGACTTCCCGACGACATCTGCAAGATTTTCACATATACATGTGGACATTATGGGCCCGCTATCATGTTCTTCAGAACAACGCTATTTGCTCACAATCATTGATCGTTTTACCAGGTGGCCAGAAGTAGTTGTAATACAAGACATTTCTGGGGAGTCGGTTGCAAAAGCACTGTTGCATTCATGGTTCTCCAGGTTTGGCGTTCCGCAAAACATAACAACAGATCGCGGAAGGCAGTTCGAAAGCCAACTTTTCCATGAACTTTTACTACTGTGCGGGTGCAACCACCTACGCACCACAAGCTATCATCCATCTAGTAATGGAATGGTGGAACGACTACACCGCACGCTCAAAGCTGCATTAATGTGTAGTTCCACGTCATGGCCTGAAGCACTACCGCTGGTCCTACTCGGATTGAGAACGGCCGTGAAGGAGGACTTACAATGCTCTTCCGCAGAATTGGTTTATGGCGAGCAATTGAGGGTTCCTGGAGAATTTATCGTTTCAGCATCTACACAGCCGTTCGCCCCTGAGCTATGCACGCAATTCGCGAGACAACTCAGCGTTAGAATGAGAAACATCAAACCCACTAACCCTGTCAGACATGGAGACCGGAGAGTGTTTGTACATAATGACCTGCAAGCAACGTCCCACGTGTGGCTTAGGGATGATACGGTGCGCCCGCCGCTTGTTTCGCCTTACTCTGGACCATACAGGGTAATCACAAGAGGAAGCCACAGCTTCAAAATCGATAAGGATGGTAAAGAAGAGACAGTCTCAATTGAGCGGCTTAAACCTGCTTACACCGAAGAGGGTACACTCCTTCCTCGGTCTGCAAAATCACCCTGAAACGTGGAGGCCAAGGAAACAGCAGAGAGTCTCGCCGAGCTCTCGGTTTCAGAAGAGGACAACGAAGCAGCAAGTGCAGAACAGGAGCAGCCATTGCCTGCACCAGATGTTTTCACGAGAGCTGGTAGAAAAGTCAAGTGAAAGTTTCCCCACATACCTGGTGCACCCGGCTTCAAAAGGAGGGGGGCTGATGTGGCGACGTCATTTATCCACTGCGCCGAAAACAGCGGGTGAAAGCTGCAGCTGATAGACATTTATCTTTGCCGTAGTCGGCTTGGTTACGAGTTGTTAGTTTTTGATCTGTGCTTGGAAAATAAAATGTTTTCTCATCTCATGAAAAAGCTATTACTTCATAAAATATAAAGGCTCCTATAACGTATTAGAATACCGCGGAAAAACGTTACCAGCATTTAATCAGTTTTGGAGCAAGCTGACGAAATTCAGACGAAACGAGAAAGAAAATTAATCCAGAATTAAAAGTCTAAAGAACGAAATAAATCACATTAGACTGATTGCAGTTGTTATCGCAAGAATAAATTACAGAGGAAAGACGCGTTTTGGAGATAGTATCGAGAGAAATAAATACGTCGCGGGTTCGAGAATTGGATTGAATCGTGATTGTGATCTTTTATTATGTACTGGTTGTTGTTGTTGCACATGACTTGCACCGTGGAAGACTTTATCGTCCACGTTGCTCAAGAACAGCACTACGGAACGTTGGACGCGGCACAGTCAAACAAGTTTGGCTGTGAGCGAGCAGGAAGTACGTCGTGTTGCCAACCATGGTAATGTATACTGCATAGTTTGGTTTTTTATGAACATCTACCACATTGAAACTGCAGTTTGCCTAAATTCATTTGCATTCGAAATCGAATTGACTTTAAAATTGGACAAATACTCAACAATAGCATGTATTTCTGCAGGATATGCTAACAACCTAGATTGGGGGCCAGTGGTGTACTTACGTGTTTCGTGCGACGATGTTGTCGACGCTCACCGTGAGATATGACGGGAGTGTATCAGCTGCTGGTTCTACACAACCAGCGAGAGAGCGGCGGGCACACGATATGTTTGGAAGCAAGAGTCATTGCAACATTCACACATCAGTATCATTTACGAAACACTGATGTTTATTTTTTTTTTAATTACGTTCTTTTGATGGCGTCCTCCTGTACGAATACATTCGTGAAATCTGCTGTTGAGATTCCTCATTGACCACTGCCACATCTCAGCTGGGATACTGTGAATTGGATCCCGAATTATCTGTTTTTAATCATCCACAGTTCTTGTTCGAGTCGTGTAGACTTTGCCCTTAAGGCAGCCCCACAAGAAAAAGTCACAAACGGATAAATCTGGCGATCTAGGGGGCCAGGGAATGTTACCGAATCGTGAGATCACTCACACGGTTGCCGGACAATTCTCGCACATATTCCATCGATTGCCGTGCAGTGTGTGATGTCGCTCCGTCCTGTTGAAGCCAGGCCTCTTGAACGTTTGAAAAGTCGTTCAATGCAGGTGTAAAGAAAGTTCGTAACATCTCCACGTAACGATCTGCAGTGACAGTAATTGTGTTTCCCTGATCATTTTCGAAAAAATACGGTCCGATAATCCCATGTGATAAAACACACCATACTGTCACTTTACTAGCGTGTGAGGGGCGCACGTGAACGTCATTAGAATTTGTGTTTGACCAGCAACGGTAGTTCTGTTTATTCACATAACCTGGGACATCAAAATGTGCCTCATCTGATATCCACAACTTGTTTAGAAACTGTAATGCCCCTACGTAATATAATATTATTGTAATATTCCCGCTGCGAGTACCAGCGATGATGCGCTGCCGTAATTGAGACGGCAACGCTCTTTGCTGTGACGACAACGCTCTTTTCTGTGAAAAAAAAGGCATTATATTTTTTTTGTAATTGTTGGAGGTAAGGAATGCGGATTGGACGTTGTGATTTTTTGAGGTCAGGTAAGTATGCATATAGAAGTAATTTTGAAGTGCAAGGGAGATACAACTTGTAATCGCAATTATAAAGAATAAAAAAATGTAATTTGTGAAAAAGAAGGTAAATATCGTCTACGAACTTTTATTCGGTGTTGGATCCCTGGGCCTTCATACAACTATTAGTGTGTTAAGTAATACAGTGCATAGTGATTTCTTCGCGAATTAATAATACTGGGAGAATCTGCTACTATCACGGTCCGAACGACGCGCAATATTTCGCCGTCTGCCTGTGTGTTCAAGACGCTCCCTAAGCGACCAGTTTGTTACTCAGAAGATATAATCATACTGCCACTGTTGTTATACCTTCCCATTCTGCAAGTGTTTCCAGAAAATCTTACGGCGACTGTGAGTATTGTAGCAGCCACGAGAGACGGAGTCTTCATCGCGAGTTGTAGCAGTTTTCTCCGACTTTCCCTGGTGTTCTCTGACAAGGCAACCTCTCCATCGCACCCCCCTCAGATTTAGTTATAAGTTGGCACAGGATAGGCCTTGAAAAACCGAACACAGATCAACTGAGAAAACAGGGAGAAGTTGTGTGGAACTATGAAAAAAATAAGCAAAATATACAAACTGAGTAGTCCATGGGCAAGACAGGCAACATCAAGGAGAGTGTGAGCGCAGGAGCGCCGTGGTCCCGTGGTTAGCGTGAGCAGCTGCGGAATGACAGGTCCTTGGTTCAAGTCTTCCCTCGAGTGAAAAGTTTAATTTTTTATTTTCAGACAATTATTATCTGTCCGTCCGATACGAGGTAACTGCGCCGTAGTATGGGGACGCTACACCTAAACAAACATCGAAACACACGACGTCAGTCGACTACAGCGCACGAAAGAGAGAGTATTCCTGCTAACGAGGCTCCTGGCTGGCAGCTGACTGTTCGCTACTTTTTTGGGAGTGATTATCACATCCACAAGAAAACTTAAATCGGGCAAGGTAGAAGAATCTTTTTACCCATTCGCCAAGTGTACAAGTCGGGTGGGTCGACAACATATTCCTGTCATGTGACGCACATGCCGTCACCAGTGTCGTATAGAACATAACAGACGTGTTTTCCTGTGGAGGAATCGGTTGACCTATGACCTTGCGATCGAATGTTTTCGGTTCCCATGGGAGAGGCACGTCCTTTCGTCTATTAATCGCACTGTTTTGCGGTGCGGTCGCAAAACACAGACACTAAACTTATTACAGTGAACAGAGACGTCTATGAACGAACGGACAGATCATAACTTTGCGAAAATAAATAAAGTAACCTTTTCACTCGAGCGAAGACTTGAACCAAGGACCTCTCATTCCGCAGCTGCTCACGCTAACCACGGGACCACGGTGCTCCTGAGCTCTTGCTATCCTTGATGTTGCCTGTCTTGCTCATGGACTACTCAGTTTGTATATTTTGCTTTTTTTTTCATAGTTCCACACAACTTCTTCCTGTTTTCTCGATTGAGCTGAGTTCAGTTTTTCAAGGCCTATCCACTGTGTCCACTTATAACTAAATATGTGTGTGTGGGGGGGGGGGGAGGGTTCGATGGGGAGGTTCCCTTGTGAGAAACGGAAACCTCCGACCGCCAACTCATCCTGTACCTAACCTGTCTCTCCTTACAGCAGCCACGAAGAAAACATATTCATCTATAACCAAATGTTTTCACAGACTGTTTGTATTAAGACTGGTAAAAAATTTCAATATGTACGCATCTAGGCAAAAAAATCAAAAGAGAGTTTTAAATGCAGTACCTGTCTTATCTGTGTCAAAGTCAAAGGTCAAGTTAAGTATTTGTTTTCTCTTTACGACGTAGCAGCTCATTTTAAAATTCATCGTCATTGTTTATTTTTGTTATTTGTTGACAGAATCCTAATCGTTGTCCTTCAGTTGTAGTTTGTACGGATGAAGTTTTAAATCAAGATGAATAATTCTGCGAAACACTCTGTCGGGACATTCAAACCACTGCTGCTCGCTTACGAATTGAAACCCGTGGGCTGCGTAAGACACACCTGCGTTGAACATCAGCGTTCGCTGGAGAAAGCACACTTCTCGGTCGTCCTGTTGGTTTCTTCTTTAGGGCAGAACCAGTCTCTTCAAAGTTATTTATTTTATCGTGCGTTTCGACGGAACGGCATCATGACGTCCTAAATTATAAAAACGTCCAAACTCCCTCTGCGCCGCTACCAAACCATCACTGTTTTCATAAAACATTTTTATGGCTAACGCACGCTGCTGTCCTTTCCACTGATCCACGATTACTGAAATGGCGGACTGTTTACTAGCTGTCACGCACACACAGTGCTGCCACCTGCCCATGGCTGGCACTACTCATTTCAAACATACCCATTATTGTGTCACGCTGTATTTGTGACAATGAAGATATACAGGGTGACAATTATTGAACTATATGAAATAAATGTAAATTAGGTACAAACTACGGCGTTCACATACTTTATTCAACATCTCTACAGATATTCGGATTTACATTATGACATGTTCGATATGCCTGCCGTCGTTGGCGGTGATATGGCTGGAGCAGACAAACTGCGAAATTCTGCATGACCAACTGAAGTGTCGGAACATAAATGCTGTCGATGATCTCCTGAATGGATGTTTTCGGCTGAACAATCGTTTTAGGGCTATTTCTGTACTCCTTGTCTTTAATATATCCCCACAAAAACGAGTCGCATGCGTTCAGATCCGGAGAATATGCCGGCCATGGAGGCAGGAATTCGGTCTCTAATGTTCTGGAGGCGCACTTTGAACACTCTCCTGCTTCGATGGGGTCGAGATCCGTCTTGTATGAACCAGATCTTGTCGAAATCAGGGTCACTTTGGATAATGGGGATGAAATCGTCTTCCAAAACCATGTTCCATTCAATAATCTCTGTGCAATCAAGGAATATCTCACGGATTATTCCGTGACTGGACATTGCACAGAACACAGCCATCCGTTGAGGGTGAAGGACTTCTCGATTGCGAAATGCGGATTCTCAGTCCCACAAACGCACCAATTTTGCTTCTTGACGAACCCATCTAAATGAAAGTAAACTCTGTCGCTAAACCAAACCACTAATTCCCATCATGCCCCACTGCCAACAGTGCAGCTTGAACGTCCTAACGCAAACCGTTCAGAAGTTTTGATGTTTTTATTTCGTGTAGTTCAATAATCATCACCCTGTAGGATCATGACGGCATGATGATGAAAAATATTGATACAACAGACGAGCAGTCTAAGTAAACCAAAAAGGTAGTGAAGTAAAAATTAATGTAAACAGTTTCTTTTTTCTATTTCTCCTTATAAAACAATAAATGGCACGAGTGTAGCTTAGGTGTATGTTAGCTGTTTAGGCAGAAAAAGTTTGAAATTTTGATTAGTGAGAATATTTAAAAAAATTATTTGTCCTCAAGAAACTTCTCAAGAAAAAGGGGTGTCTTTTTAAGTTCAAGGTCGTTGTATAATCGGGTACATAGAATATAAACGAAAACATCCAAATCACCATTTACATAACAGATTGATAAGACATCATACTTTAAAGCATATAAGAAATACTAGGGCTCTTCACAAGACCCAACATTTACTAATTAGGATCAAGTCTCCAGTTATGGCCACTACACCACTTATGGCCAATTTGATGTGATTACTGAACTGTAAAGCTTCTTTTGAACACCAACAGGTATGAACAATATGAACTGTTCGATTCCATTAGATATTGAAACATTTCTTTGACTGTTCTTGTTTGGAGTCATAATTTTTTGAAAAAGTCTGTGTTGTAGAAGATGAGTTTTGTAGCGTTTCCTTTACGCAAAGCATAATCTGATTTTAGTTTTCTACACATTTAAATAAAACTGTGTCTTTTGGGAGGTAGGGCTAAGAATTATAGTTTCATTTCTTACACGTTAAATATGATACAACTCAAAAACAGTTTTCCATGTTTCTTTATTATTGACCTTGGGGCTTTTCTTCCCCCGGAGTTTTTCTTTTAGTGGTTAGAATGACTAATGTATGGTTTCACTGTGCTCTGTGTGTTTCTGAAACAAGGGACCGATGACCATTGCAGTTTGGTCCCTTTAATCTTTAAACCAACCAACCAAACCACTGAATTTCTATGGCCATTACAAGATCTTGGTTCACTGTTACGGCACAAGTAGAGACATGTGACCTATTTTGGCCACTTCTAAAAATACGTACAATGCATCTATAATACAGTTTTGGTCTACATTCTACGTAGACCAGTTTTATTTAATTAGGCATATTTGAAATATTTCTGGTGTTTTTTATATCAAGATATACCTAATTAATTGTCTTGCCTGAACATCTCATATTAATTTATCTAACCTCATAATAGTGAAATATGCTACCCATATTATGAAAATATAATGTTTTTTAGCTCAAAGTTTTGAAGTCAACGAATGAATAAGCAAAGTTAAAACGCACAAGAGACTATTGTTGATGGTATTATGGCTACTACTGCAAACAAGTTGTACAATGCTCCAAGAACATTAGTAAATAAAATTTCTGGTCGATCTCCACAAGAATGTACAGTGCACTGTGGCCTACGTTCTGTTGAAAGAGGGAAAATACGAAAATAAAAATAATAATATTGGTGGGTTTGGTTCTGGACTGTTTCAACATGCGATTTCCAGGTAAATCTCCACATATCTGCCTTTTCAATAGTTTTTGAGCAGATACATAAAGTTCGAAGGCTGCATTAGAAACAATCAAACTTGAGAAAAGTGATATTGTGGCTTTCTTAAGAGAGGTAAATTTTTGTCACAGAAACATGGTATAGGTTAATGGGACTCGAGATTCTTCTACAGAGGACAGAAATAAGAAATTGATGCCAGAAAGCACCTGAAACGCTGAAACATAAGGATATGTTAAATGACCCTAACAGAGTTTTTTATGTGGATAAAACCTTTTTTCTGGCTCCTAAAAGGGAATTAAACATAGATTGTTTCTAGGCCCATCATTACAGTACTTTTTGTTTAATTGTTTTTCTGTTTCACTGAATTGCTGTAACTTTTATCTCCTATTTTTCAAGTAATTTTAAACTTTTTGCTATAGTTAACATATAGCCTATATCGATCTGTTCTTCAGATGGTCATAAGTGGTTTCCCAGCACTACTCTATATGGAACAGATAATTTATCAACCCACAGCCCATCTTGTATTCATATGCCAGTTTACAGAACATCATTTAACTATTTATTATTGATGAGCATCCTACTTCCTGTAAGTAATTTTCCACGAGTAACCCACTGCTGTAACTCTTGTACTCTGCTTGCTTAATGTGCCTTGAGACACATAGGAGAGTTGAGCATTTTTAATCTTCACTTTATCTTAGTCACAGCACAAGCTCAACTGACAAAAATGTTCAATACTTCTTCAAGTTATCTCCCCTTTTCCCTGTAATCATAGATACCCCCACAATCACTTTTGAATCACATTAATTTAGATATATCATTTAATGCATGAGTTCTAAAGGGTGGGACCTTGTGTTATGTACTTCCAAGTGTGGGAATATGTCTTTTACCTTGTGTTATGTACTTCCAAGTGTGGGAATATGTCTTTTTTTTGTAACTGTGTACTCACACTATTTATTCAAATATTGTGCCACTTCAGTGTTACCTTGCATCACAGGCTTTCAATACTAATACCAATTTAGTAAAACAAGGCACCATGGCTGTTGAAAGATGTGCATACACGAAGTGAAAACACACACATGTAAACAAAAAAAAGACATATGTTTTGCAGAAGGAGTTTTTCTGTAGAAACTCCATACTTCACTCATAAATATGTAAAAATGTGTACAATATTATGTAATTTGTACAATGTTATGAAAAGTATGGACTGCTACCCACCATATAACGGAGATGTTGTGTTACAGACAGGCACAACAAGAAGACTGCTTCGTTTTGTTGTGCCTGTCTGGGACTCAGCATCTTCACTATGTCCTTTTCATAATGTTATGAATATTCTATCCTGGATTTCCCACTGTTTAAAAATGTCTACAGTAGTTTCCAACTGAAGTCTCTACAGCTGGATTCTCTTTGATGGACCACTCATCAGCAATACAGATGTGTCCGATTCCGCCCATCTACTTTGATCTGTGTTGGTGTCAAGATGGAGGACACTCCTATTTCCAGTACATACAATATGTCGTCCATAACGTCACTAAAATAAATGTCGTTGTAAAATCCATACCAACTAACATACTACCAAATAGCATCGAACTATTAACCATATGACGAACTAACAATTTCAAAACGGAAAAGAAATCAGTTGCCAATAACTAGCAACAAAAAAAAAAAAAATAAGTCACTGTCAAGTTAACACAAAATCCCAAAAGATCGAGTGTCACACAGATTTAAGTCACTGCTGCACTAACAACATTCACAAACAATTCAGAAACACTAGAGTACAGATTAAGTACCATCACTTGTATAATTCCTGTAGATCATCCATTTTCCTGATTCTTAATTCTGGGACCAGTTCACCAATAACGATGTTAATAAAATTCAGATCAAAGATAAGTGTCTGAAATAGTAGTATGCACACAGACAACAGAGGGGCACCAGGTGTTAATGCAGATTTTCCAGTTTTTTTTTTCTCCAGAGCAAGTGAAAATGTTTCTCCACAAAACTTCTGACAACAATAACACAGCAGTGTATCCAGTATGTATAAAATTCTATTGGCTACCTTGGATACTCGCAAGAAGCAACAATTTGCATTAGACCTAGAACTAAGTTTGTTTTTTGAACAAATTTGTTTCTCTTAAGATTACAGAAAGAGGGAGAAGAAAACTTACTGCGAACCCACTGCTAGACATACACAACACACTTCATAGTTCCGCAATTTTTGCCTTGATCACAAGATTTATATGAGATGTCAAATGTTAAACTGAAATGTTCACCGAGGAACAGTTCCATTGCACCCAAAACTGTGCACCACGGGGCAGAAACTAAAATTATTTTCCTTCTTAATTTAAGTTCTTCCTTAGCTAAACTTCTTGCCTGCAGCATTCCTTCAACAGATGAACAAGATGTAAATTGGGGTGACTAGGAGCTTAACAACAAAAATGGCAGCAGGGGAAGATGAAATATCAGTGGCAAGGATAGTGAAGACTGCAGTGCAGACTACAAAACCTTCAGCACTCATTGAAAATTTATCCTTTAGTGTTTCCTTTGCAGTTAAGGTACCAAAAGTGAGGCAGACGTAAAATATAAAACTGCCATCCCATATCACTTCTTTCTGCTTTCTCAAAAATATCACAGGAGCTGATGAAATTGAAAGTTACTATTTACCCAGCCAACAATGAACTTCAGAATTGCAGCCATCACGGTCTCTGTCCAGTACGGGAATTGCGCTCATAGACTACACGCAAGACACAATTAAAAGTTTGGAGAAAAATAAAAAGTTTCGTAGGAATCAATTTAAATCGGTTGAAGTCATGATCCGGGTCAGCGGTAGTCACGGCGATGCTTTATCTAGTGCTCATAGGTTGCCAATGTGTCAGTTTCGCGTAGCCAATACCACGATTCTCTAACATAACCAATCAGACGCAAGAGGAGTGTCAATGTGTTTCTAGAGCCAAAACTGAAACCAGTGTCTCGTTTGCTGCTTTTCGGTGTATTAGCGAGTTCCGAGAGAAATATTATGCGATTATGGCAGCGAGTGCTATGAAGGGAACTGATTTAAATAATTTAGTTGTGCACGGCGACATCGTCCGTGGGTGGATGACGCTTGGATTAACTGCAGAGGCACGAAAATGCATCAAATGCGGTGGTGAAATGACTTTTAAAGAATCACAAACTTGTGTGGATGGAATCATCCGAAAGTGCAGCAAAAGCTGCTACTCTGAGCAAATGGAGTGGATCGATGTTTTTTAATTCAATCACGGGAGAAGGTAGAGGATCAATGTTTATTAATAATAGATCGCATGTTCGATGTTTTAATAAAGATTGATCCACCTACCTTCTCCCGTTATTTAATTAAAAAACATTGGTCCACTTACAAGCAGAGGTCCATCAACTTTTTAACCTATCTATACGGTGACGCAGGCACCACACTGCAGCCATTCACTCTCGTGGGCCCTAGTTTGCGAGTAACTGACGGATAAAACATTCCGAAGGTAGTATGATAACAGTGCTAAAAAAAGCTTGCATTACATCGTCCCTTTGTGTCGTATAATGGATAGGATAACAACTTCTCATCGGGTAGATTATTGATTTGAAGCTTATCCCAAGGAAAAAATTTGTTTATTCTTAGATCTTTATCGAAATTGCTTCGACCATTATTTTTATTCCATTAACTGGTTTAAATGCAATTTAAAATAATTTGACAAAGGAATAGAAATAATCACAGTATGAAAGTTTTTATTTATTTCAGCCGGCCGGAGTGGCCGTGCGGTTCTAGGCGCTACAGTCTCGAACCGCGCGACCTCTACGGTCGCAGGTTCGAATCCCACCTCGGGCATGGGTGTGTGTGATGTCCTTAGGTTAGTTAGGTTTAATTAGTTCTAAGTTCGAGTGGACCGATAACCTAAGAAGTTAAGTCCCGTAGTGCTCAGAGCCATTTGAACCATTTATTTCATTTTTTCTTTATATCATTCTTTTTCCAATTGAAATTTTTGTACATCTGAATTTAATTATATTTACCTACCATAATATTCAATTATTTGAAAATTTCGATCAGCTAAAAAAAGATGGAATAATCTATTTATGTTTGTGCAGTAGTGTGAAACATGTATTTCTGTTACCAGATGAGCAACTTTTTAGCACAATACTAGCCATACATTACCATGTAGATACTTCAAGAAGGCGATCACACCTCTCCTTGTTAGCGTGCTCACGCAGGTCGATTGGCGACTACCGAAGAACGGGATACAACCCGTCGGCTTTGGCCAATGACGTCGTAATTTGCCAGACATCATTTGTTACACAGATTTAACAGCTGAGACGAGTGTTCATAAACGCAGGAAAAAAACGGATGGCAGCCAGTAATATTTCGACCATAATGTTAAGGGTATCGCTTGTTTGAGTCCTAATACTTCTGTAAAAAATAAGGGAAAGAAAAGGGATAGAAGTAGCTGTAGCATAGAATACCTCACCTGACATACACTCCTGGAAATGGAAAAAAGAACACATTGAAACCGGTGTGTCAGACCCACCATACTTGCTCTGGACACTGCGAGAGGGCTGTACAAGCAATGATCACACGCACGGCACAGCGGACACACCAGGAACCGCGGTGTTGGCCGTCGAATGGCGCTAGCTGCACAGCATTTGAGCACCGCCGCCGTCAGTGTCAGCCAGTTTGCCGTGGCATACGGAGCTCCATCGCAGTCTTTAACACTGGTAGCATGCCGCGACAGCGTGGACGTGAACCGTACGTGCAGTTGACGGACTTTGAGCGAGGGCGTATAGTGGGCATGCGGGAGGCCGGGTGGACGTACCGCCGAATTGCTCAACACGTGGGGCGTGAGGTCTCCACAGTACATCGATGTTGTCGCCAGTGGTCGGCGGAAGGTGCACGTGCCCGTCGACCTGGGACCGGACCGCAGCGACGCACGGATGCACGCCAAGACCGTAGGATCCTACGCAGTGCCGTAGGGGACCGCACCGCCACTTCCCAGCAAATTAGGGACACTGTTGCTCCTGGGGTATCGACGAGGACCATTCGCAACCGTCTCCATGAAGCTGGGCTACGGTCCCGCACACCGTTAGGCCGTCTTCTGCTCACGCCCCAACATTGTGCAGCCCGCCTCCAGTGGTGTCGCGACAGGCGTGAATGGAGGGACGAATGGAGACGTGTCGTCTTCAGCGATGAGAGTTGCTTCTGCCTTGGTGCCAATGATGGTCGTATGCGTGTTTGGCGCCGTGCAGGTGAGCGCCACAATCAGGACTGCATACGACCGAGGCACACAGGGCCAACACCCGGCATCATGGTGTGGGGAGCGATCTCCTACACTGGCCGTACACCCCTGGTGATCGTCGAGGGGACACTGAATAGTGCACGGTACATCCAAACCGTCATCGAACCCATCGTTCTACCATTTCTAGACCGGCAAGGGAACTTGCTGTTCCAACAGGACAATGCACGGCCGCATGTATCCCGTGCCACCCAACGTGCTCTAGAAGGTGTAAGTCAACTACCCTGGCCAGCAAGATCTCCGGATCTGTCCCCCATTGAGGATGTTTGGGACTGGATGAAGCGTCGTCTCACGCGGTCTGCACGTCCAGCATGAACGCTGGTCCAACTGAGGCGCCAGGTGGAAATGGCATGGCAAGCCGTTCCACAGGACTACATCCAGCATCTCTACGATCGTCTCCATGGGAGAATAGCAGCCTGCATTGCTGCGAAAGGTGGATATACACTGTACTAGTGCCGACATTGTGCATGCTCTGTTGCCTGTGTCTATGTGCCTGTGGTTCTGTCAGTGTGATCATGTGATGTATCTGACCCAAGGAATGTGTCAGTAAAGTTTCCCCTTCCTGGGACAATGAATTCACGGTGTTCTTATTTCAATTTCCAGGAGTGTATTTATGAATTGTATCTCGAACTGCAGTCAAGCTGTGTAGGTTAACTGCAGTACGGGACACAAATGTAATGTACGTGGATTTCTTCGGTTTAGTTTGTATTAGTATCCTATTGTTCAGCTGAACTGCATAAGTCAACTGAAATACGATATACAAATTTTACAGGCGTTGTTTCTTTCGCCTTCGCTACCACTAATAGTCTGTTCTTACGTAGTTAATATTAATAGCGAAGGCAGAAGATAATAAAGAATAGGATACTACTGTTAACGAAAACGAGGAAATCGACGTACGTTACATTGGCAACCTCTACCTCACGTCAACTACGCAAAGGCGGAAGAAGACGACACACACGGGATACAAATTTTACGTCTGTCGGTCTTTTCGCCTTTAGTAGTGTAGATTTTCTGACTGACCAATAACCTTCTGAACTATTGGTACAAGCTCCAGTCGATGAAGATCTCAATTCAATATTATGATTGACAACAAGATGCTGAAAACCCCTGTTCCCCCTGTATGTAGAAAAACCATCAGAAATGACTACGGAATCCTCTGCAACTTGATCTTCAATTAATTTCACCAAAACTTTCTTCGTTCGATTAGGAACTACTTTAAAAACTACATCGTCATATTCTGGACCTGAAATTACAGCCCCCCAAATCCATAATCCTACCGCAGGTTCCCTCCTGTTGTACTTCGTTTATATATCATACAAAACGAGCACCAGTCTACAACGGTATGCTCAGATACACGACATTCATGCACACGCAGCCACACAGGATACCTCAAACACCACCACTACGTATTTTTTCTATATATCCTTCAAGGCCAGGTTAGATTGCTCAAACCATGTTCCTCGTCTAATTGAGTGCCATAGCCGATCCTTGCTACACCTCCATACGAGTAAATCGTGAGTACGACCAGCAGACACACTTATCAGGTGCATATGGTCGCCGCACTCACGACATCGAACGTAATCAGCAAGAAGACCAGACATTTGCAAAAATCGAATGGTTTCCATCATGTCTACGCCCACAGGCTCCTTTAAATCATCTATATTCATGGGAATAGATAAATCCATACCTACAAACGAAAATGAAAAACTAAAAATTTTTCTAAATTAAAAAACTATTCGTCCACATTATCTCAAACTTACTAAGAATGAAATTAAGTACCGACTGAATTGGATGGAACCAATTACTTAAATCAACGCACACGAAAAAAATCTTATGCAAGTCTAGCGCTGTCTTTTAAAGCCACATTGGTTCAAATGGCTCTGAGCACTATGGGACTCAACTGCTGAGGTCATTAGTCCCCTAGAACTTAGAACTAGTTAAACCTAACTAACCTAAGGACATCACAAACATCCATGCCCGAGGCAGGATTCGAACCTGCGACCATAGCGGTCTTGCGGTTCCAGACTGCAGCGCCTTTAACCGCACGGCCACTTCGGCCGGCTCAAAGCCACATTCTTTTTTTTTTTTTTCAATGTACAATGATGGCGCTTATCCACAGCAGACAACCTATTTATTATCTATGGCTCGAAAGTAAACACATAATATCTAAGAGTAATCTATGACATCATTGGTCAAAGTGGAAAGGTTGTATCCCGTTCTTCAGTAGACATTACCATGTAGATACACTACTGGCCATTAAAATTGCTACACCACGAAGATGACGTGCTAAGGACGCGAAATTTAACCGAAAGGGAGAAGATGCTGTGATATGCGAATGATTAGTTTTTCAGAGCATTCACACAAGGTTGGCGCCGGTGGCGACACCTACAACGTGCTAACATGATCAAAGTTTCCAGCCGATTTCTCATACAGAAACAGCAGTTCATTGGCGTTGCCTGGTGAAACGTTGTTATGGTGCCTCGTGTAAGGAGAAGAAATGCGTACCATCACGTTTCCGACTTTGATAAAGGTCGGATTGTAGCCTGTCGCGATTGCGGTTTATCGTATCGCGACGTTACAGCTCACGTTGGTCGAGATCCAATGACTGTTAGCAGAATATGGAATCGGTGGATTCAGAAGGGTAATACGGAACGCCATGCTGGATCCCAACGGCCTCGTATCACTAGCAGTCGAGATGACAGGCCATGGGCGTACCCAGCGAGGGGTAAGGGGGGGTCAGCTGCCCCCCCTCCCCTAGAAGATATTCGCAGTTTTTCACTAGTTTACTGTTTTATTTAATAAGAAATGCTGCATGTTTTCTCGGATTGCACAAGTGCATTTTTGTATTTAAAATGTTTATTAAAGCAGTTTTTCACTGGCTTACTGTTTTATTTAATAAGAAGTACTGTATGTTGTCTCGAGTCCTTGTTTCCTGAGACTAGTATGACCTGCCCCCCCCCCCCCCCCCCCCCCCCAGTTCAAATCCTGGGTATGCCCTTGTGACAGGCATCTTATCCGCATGGCTGTAACGGATCGTGCAGCCACGTCTCCATCCCTGAGACAACAGATGGGGCCGTTTGCATGACAACAACCATCTGCACGAACAGTTCGACGATGTTTGCAGCAGCATGGACTAGGAAACCTCTACAGACAATACTCACTCAATAGTCAACTATAAATTAATGTTTTACAAGATTTATAAAAGTTAATGTTTTGGGTATCTTATACTATACCCTGGGACTCAATGTCGATTTTGTTCACGTCAGTGGAAGTGAGGTTATATTTGTTTTCCGCTTGATTCTCAGGCTTGACTGATGAAGAGATCACTGAGTTGGTCAACAGAATTGATCCAGATGAGTCTGACGTAGAGTCTGATGATGAAGATGACGCTTTGATACAAAGAAATCAAAGTGACGAAAGTTCATCAGATGAAGAATCTGTACCTCTCGCTAAAATCCGAGAAAGAAGCGAGTTTTGGAGGTATACAGATGTGTACAGATGATTGTGTTATTAAAGAAATTACGGTCTCTTACTAGATGGTTTACTTAAAAAAAACTAATTTGCCTTTTTTTTAGTTTTCAGGTGCTTAGCACTTCCAAAAACCTCCGATGCAACATTGCTGCCAGCACATCAGTGGCCACAGATGAACTCAAGAAACCATTTGAATACTTTTGCAAATACTTCCATGGTTCATTTTTTACGGATATGTCTCAATTCACAAATTATAGGCATGTTAATAAAACAGGAAAATCACTAAAATGTACTGCAGAAGAAATGGACAAGTTTTGGGGAATGAGCATTGTTGCAGCATCTAAGAATGTGCGGGGAGAGGAAAAGTAGGTACCCACTAGTTGCAGACAATGTTTCTAGAGACAGATTTTAGCTACTGAGGAACAATATAAAATTAGTTGACGACAATGCTGTTAGTGAACAGGAAAACATTACCACTTTTGGAAAATAAAACCAATATTGGAGACTGTTAGAAAGGGATGTTTAGAAAACCATCGGTCAACGGAAATATCTATCGATGAGCAGATGATTGTTTCATGGACAAGTGAAAATGAAGCAGTATGTAAAGCGAAAACCTAACCCAGAAGGTTTGAAGAATTTTGTCATGGCATACCCTCATGGCATACCCCTTTATTTCTGTATGTATGAAGGAAAAGGGAAAGAAATTCAGTCTGAAAAAGTGCCCCCTCCAGAGAAATTAGATGTAAGAGGCAGAGTAGTGGTGAAACTTAGTGATACATTGACAGAGAAGTCATTAATTTATGTTGACAGATATTTTACTTCTGTTCCCCTCCTCGACAAGTTACTAAGAGACAGGAACATTACTGCCACTGGCACAATAATGCTGAGTCGCATCCCCAGACGTATACGGTTTGAGGAAGATACAACAATGAGAAAAACAAGAGGCAGCCATGATCAGGTGGTAAGGAATGACGGGAACCTAGCAATTATCAAATGGTTTGACAACTGAGTGATTTATTTGGCTTCAACAGAACCAAGTGTTGAGCCAACTGAAAAATGCACTTGGTGGTCTAAAAAAGAGAAAAAGTACATTGAAGTTCCTCGCCCATGTGTAGTAAAGGCATACAATACTTACATGGGAGGTGTTGACCTGTTAGATAGGATGGTGGGAAAGTATGGCATGAGAGCCCGGACCCACAAATGGACCATCAGAGTGATTCATCACTTTATTGATTTTGCAATTGCTGCTGCATGGTTGGAATACAGAGAGACTGCAATGCAGAATGGTATTGCAAAGAACCATACAGTGCCATACTATCAGTTCAAGATTGATATTGCAGAAAATTTGGTGGATTTTCACCAACAGTCAAGTTTACTGATCGAACCTGTGGAGCAAGAACTAGACTCCGAAGATGAAGGAAAAGACCATGACGTCCCATCCCACTACCACCAATGGAAAAAAGAAAAGCAAGCAAGCTTCATTTGCCTGAAATGATGAATCATGTTCAGAAGAACAGGTCAAAATGCTGGGCAGAAGGCTGTGGAGGTCTTACTTTTGTACAATGTGAGCAGTGCAAAATGTTCCCTTGTTTCATTGCTGAGAGGAACTGTTTTAACAAATTCCACAAAAACTAAAATATATTTAGTGTAAGTGTTGTTAATTTATTGATACTTGTGATAATACCAAAAGAGGGACAATAATTTGACACATTTTGCTATGGTAATTTCGTTTATATATTTTTAATTGTTTACATAATATGGTTAAAAATTTTGATACCAAATTTCTTTTTTCACCTATCATGGTATCTACAGAAAATATGAACAACGTGTGTAATATTTCTGACTCGAATTTTTTTGGAATAAATCAAAATGAAACTGCATAGTTATGTATATAAATGCGCTGCTTGAGTCCCAAGGTATCATACGTGATACCATCTATAAAAAATTGTGAATGGTTAAAAACTTTTTTTGAGGTGATTCATAGTTAACTAGCATTAACAGATTGCAGTTAACACAAATTTAGCTCACTTGAAATTTTAATATATGCTCGGGACTGGAGAGGATATACGTAAATGACTTACAGCTACAATATGATACAGCCAAAATTGTATTACATGCAGATGACGAGTTTTTGAAGTCACTCAATTTTAGACTCATCACATTCCACTACTGATGAAGCAGCAAAAAAGTATTTAGACTCGGTTTAGTGCAAATAAACTTACAATGAATGCAATGCAAACAAATTGCACTCAGGATGAAGACATTAATCTATTACTGGATGACAGACTAACAGAGAGAGTGCAGTTTGCAGAACTTGTAGGGATTCTTATAGATGAGGCTATAAATTGGAAACATAACGTAAGATTTCTTCTACACAGACTTAACTGATTTCCACTGAGTGTTGTCGCAAGTGTTTCCACTTTAGAAGGCATCAGAATGGCAGACTTGGAATATTTTCATTCCGTTGCCTCATATGGAATAGCATTCTGGGCAAACTCAGAATCTGATTAAAAAGAAATTTTATCTTACAAAAATGGGTTGTTCGAATAATTACCCACAGCCGTACAAACCTATCTACAGGTCTCTTTTCAAGACATTAGGAATACTTACTCTGTCATCACTCTATATATTTAAAAGTGTACTCTTAACCAAAGCAAATCTAAGCACTCTCCACACAAATGCCGACTATAACAACTCTAACATATGGAATAGGAATAATCTACACACCGAACAAACAAAAACAGCAGCAACTCAGAATCGAATAAGCTCTACAATGCATTAAAGACTAACCGGATGATATAAATTTTAAGTTGGAACTTTGAAAATTTTGTAACTCATAAACGTTGCAATTCAGTATATGAATACCTCTCATATCAAGGAAATGATTTTATAAACTTATCTCCAATATAATGCAGTTCTCTGATAAGTCCTGTGAGTTTATACTATAGTATTTTACTACCTTTATTACTCTTTGTTTCCCAGTAATAACTACATATAGAATAAACTATTATATACCATTCACATGCAAAGAAACTATAAATTTACTGGTAAATGTTGTAAGCAGTTACATTTCGTACATTCCATATTTTTAATTTTTATGTATGGCAAGTCCAATACCATTTGTACGGTGGCTTTGATGCTAAATAAATAAATAAAACTCGTCGTCTAGCTGTATATACTGCACGGACACATTGCCGTAGTAAGGTCCGATAGTTCGCGAATTCGAAGCAAAAACTAAACAATACGAAGATTGAGTTAAACGGGTAAAGGAAATAAGCACAGAACTTACCGCGCTCCGCTTGCTTAAGATGCGCGCAACATGTACACACCTACACACACTGTCTCACAATCGATACTGTGAGACGCTCTCCCGAATAGCGCCTAAGAGAGCCGAAGGGTAGAGGTCTAGCATCGATCGCGTAGCAGACGGAACGACGTCATCCTGGATTTCCACGCTACATTCTAGATAATACGAAACTAAAATAGAAAGCACTTGATCATACTGTTTATGGCTGGCTTTATATTGTTCCAGCCTGCTTTATCACAACTTTATTTTGCCCACTGTCCATTGTCTCACAAACTTGAGTCATTGTTGCAGTGTTTTGACACGACGAAACATCAGCTTCTTCATCCCGATCTTTCAGCAAAGACATCGCTATTTTATGGCTCTCCGCTGGGTCAGCCCTTCCAAACAGAATGCGCTGTACAGCTCTTTTCTTTTTCGTTGTAGATCGATTTTTCTCTTCTGGCATGAAGTGCTTATCATTGTGACTGCGAATTGCAGTTAACGTTGCTTTTGTGGAAACTGTCTGTTTTTCGATAACACGTAATACACTAAAGTCTATTCACCGAGAGCTGGGACGAAACATAAACAGTGTCACGTGGGCGACTATGCTCGTTTCCAGAGAAAGCATTCGGTGTTCACGTGATACGTAGGGATGTGGGGCACGCTTTGCAGCTGGTGGCGTTCGGCTGGCTGGCGAGCTGTCTCAGAGGACCGTGAGAAACCTGGGCAACTATGCGCGACACAAATTTAACAATAATGTTAAACTGAGTTCATTCTGTCGAAGGAGATATATTTTCATTCAGGTTGCTAACAAAACGCTCCATTCAAACACAATTAATTGTTAATTTTAATAACAATACCAGTAATAATAATGATAAAGGACGAAACAAGGTTCACTCTGTCGAACTTTAACTGTTGTAATAGAGGACCGGTTTGTTATAAACCTCTCTCCTCTATAATGCAGCCTAATTTCCACATTTGAGTTTCCACTGTTTCTACGACATGGAGGACGCACTTGTTCCAATCCTCTGCAGTCACTGTTCTTACTGCTTCTTTTAGCAGTACTTTAACTTCCGGCATTTTGTATGTTTTTCGCTGCAACATAGTCTTTGATTCTGGCTCACACTAACTCGACGGCGTTTAATTCACAGTGGTACGGAGGAATTCTGAGAACAGTTTTCCCTGCATTCTTCGCCATTTCATCTATTGCGTATTCGTTGTGCGCTGTTCTGTGATTTTTTTTAACTATATCTAAAAGTTCTTTCTTCAACATACCGTCTTCGAAATCGATGTTTTTAGATTTTAGCCACTTTGATACTTCGTGCTTATTGGAATTCGCATTGGGAACTTTTTCTTTTCTCCGAGAATGATACAGCACGTCATCGAGAACAATAACTGGATTTTCCTGAAGCCAAGGAAGAACATCTTGAAAGCACTTCTCGAAGGTTTCGGCGCACATCTCCTCACCATAATCTCCACTTTTCTTGGATTCGAAAGTCCACACAAACGTCCTTCAACGAACCCTGCTTTGCAGCCAATGTGTGCGATAATCAGACGTTTCCCTTTCCTGATGGACCCTTGCTTCCGGTAGATAATCCGGACAGAAACGCTTGTTTTGAGGAATTTATCATGTCATCTACCCAGACGAACTTCGGGTATGTCCTGCGTTCACCCACGTCTCGTCCAAATAGTAAATGGGTCTGCCTTCATCTCTCAACCGTTTAAACCGTTTAATGGTTCGAAGATAACGCCGCCTCCATAAAATGATGTCATCCCTGTCTATTAGCATGCTATGGCGCCAATGCCGGACATATTTGAAATTCAATTCTCTCAATAACTTATAAAATGTAGTTCTCCGAAAATTGACCAGATCTGCATCTTCGTTCACGACTGTAAGCACTTTGTCCATTGTTGACAATTCGTTACGAAAAAAAATTCGTGTACTTTCCTTCCTATCGTATTATTATCGAAGTCATCAACACTTTCAGAAAGTTTCTGTCGTAATTTTCCTTTCTTGGGAGACTTCAAAGAGTGTGTGGCCTTGTATTCACTTATCACACGATACACTGAAGAACGTCCAACACCTGTAGCTGCAGCTGTTTTCAAAACAATGTCACTCATCGACTGCTCTGGATGTAACAGTTCCGTTTTATACACATTAAGCACCACGTGCTTCTCAGAAGAACTTAATGATTTCTTCTTTGCTCGCTTCTTTATTGGACTCAGAACTGGCACGTCGACCTCGCTCGCTGAATCCGTGGATGACATAACGAGGACAGCCGTATGTGATGCTAATGAAGTAAGTGAATATATAAAATAAGAAACCACGCGATGCTATTGGATGCGCACATAAACAGTGAATGCTCAGCGTGACTACAAACACATGTACTTACTCTAATAATCAACAACTAGTCTTTCAAGCGTCTTTGCAGATGAACTTAAAATATCCTGAAATCGCCGCTGTACAACACCCACTGACGAGCTCACACCTGCAACTGAGACGGCCACACTGACAGCGCACAAACGGTTGCACCCATCGCATTCGAACAAACTACAAAACTAAATTCAAACTTTTCTGAAACCTTTCTCGCTTACAGCCCCACAAAAAAATTTAAAGGGGAAAAGTTTGTCGCTTACTATATTTCGGATGATGATTTGGTAAAAGTTCTGCATCAGACGCGAGATTTTAATTTATTACTTTACTATTACTGACTCTATTGGGCAGAAAATTTACAGACGTCATCAACATATAGTACTGAAGGCAATTATATAATTATTTTGCTGTGCGACACACAGTTTAGGAGACATGGCGTGATAAAGAGTAACGCGAAAAAACAACTTTTCCTTTTTTCAGTGACAATAAATTTTAATGTAATGTAAAGAAAGGTTTCGAAAGGTTCAAATGGCTCTGAGCACTATGGGACTCAACTGCTGTGGTCGTAAGTCCCCTAGAACTTAGAACTACTTAAACCTAACTAACCTAAGGACATCACACACATCCATGCCCGAGGCAGGATTCGAACCTGCGACCGTCGCGGTCGTGCGATTCCAGACTGTAGCGCCTTTAACCGCTCGGCCACTTCGGCCGGCTCGGAAGGTAGTTGTCGGATCACTTTATCATGTTCAGGTGCCAAATTATAAGAAACACGACTTTCATTTTTTAATTCTGACGCCCCTGCCTTGTACGCCCCTCGACGGCCTTGCCATGTTTACAGTACGTCTCTTGTTTCAGTGAATGGAGTATAGCTGTAGAGATCTCGTTGATTAATCGTTCAGATCCGAATCTGTCCCTCCGCTGCTTCAGGACTACAGGAGCCTGACATATGCTATATTTACTGACTTGCTGCGGTATTTTGTCTCGTTCGTTCAGAACGGAAAGACCGTCGCCATTTTTCGTGGCGGCCGGATGCTGAGAACAACTGGCAGTCATTTGGCATACGCAGCGTACGTGCTTGCACACTCGAATCGACACATCTGCAAGAATACCTATGGATGCAAGTTCTAGTGTCCGATTCCACCCGTCAGCCTTGAGCAAAGACGTCATACCTAACGCAAAGTTGCTGCTTAAGCTACCTTCACACCGAAAACCAACTCCAACAAACAAAATCATACAAGTTTGCCAAACTTACAACAGTTGTAACTGATGTGAGTTTGGCAACCTTATAACTGTTGACAACAATCTGAAACCCTTGTAAACACACAGTCGGCGTTTTTACTTTTTGTTAAAGAAAAGCATTGGAAATTGATTCTGACTGAAGATTATCAATTTGTTACGGTGCGAGATGATGCGTTTGCTCTTTCAGAGTACATGATGAAACCATATGCAGGATTGCAAGAGAAAGGCAGCCACGAAAGACTGTTTAATTACCGAAAATCTCGCGCTAGAAGAATTGTGGATAATTTTTTTCGGCTATTGTCTTAGAACAACTATGCACTTACGTCCTGAAAAAGCAACATCAGTGACTTCTGCAACAACGTCTTTGCACAGTTTTCTTGGAAGAAATAAAGAAAGTTTACTCACCACCCGGCAGTTTTGATCTGGAAGATCCATTAACAGGCAGGGTTCCGGATGGCAGATGGAGGATGTCTCCGCAAAATAAATGTCTTCAGAGAAATGGAGGCAACGCAGGAACAACCGCAATGAGCATAAGGGATGAATTTGCAAACTACTTTGCACCAGGTGTTGGTAAAGTGAAATAGCAACAGAAATATGAATAAATAAATATCGAGAGAAAAGACAAATGTAATTAAAGACTTAGAGAGGTACTCAAAGTACCCTCCGCCACACACCGTCAGGTGGCTTGCGGAATTTGGATGTAGACGTAGACTTCTGAACAAAACCCTTACAGCTTTAGTTATTAACAATGTAAGCCATTAATTTGCAAACTTCTTTGTACCACATGTTGAAAAAAGATATGACAAGAGAAATAAATAAATTTCCACTGTAAATACAGTTGTAATTACAAAATTTCCGACCAAAACTTTTACAGCTTCAGTAACGCTTGTGAATGACATTTTACTTACGCTTGTAAATATTTCTCGCTCTGGCTTGTTCACACCTTCCAAATACTTTATATGCTAGTAAAATACCCATTTCGGAACGTAGATCTCAGTTTTCCCAGACCAACTTTTAGTTTTGATCATTTGACAATGCTCACGATTGTAGTGTGTTTTCATATTTGTGCATTTCCGTTCACATTCCACAAGCGGTACACCAATTTTATCCGAGACTTCATTCATCAAATCTTTCCTTTTATATGTCTTCATATCCAGAATCTGAAGGATCCTACAGAGGTGTCTTCATTTAAATTTCTTACAAAAACTGAATTGGTGGATCTGTTGACGGCTCGTGAGTTGCCACTGTCGAAAGAAACACAGCAGACGACACGGCAAATGCGCATGCGCAAGTCAGACAACTCTGCCATGTTTTTGAAAACCGGCCATAAATTACAAACTCGAGACAAAACTTCCCTCAACTAGTTGTTCAGATTCGAGACTTCAAACAACTGTTAACAACAGTTGAAAACTAAGTCAAACTTCGAGTTGAGAACAGTTGACAATAGAGTTTGTTGGAGTTGGTTTTCAGTGTGGAGGTTAGGTTCCTTGGGGTTAGACTTGTTCTGTGCACCTACGTCACGCATACTCCTACAACCAATGAACATTCAGAAGTGTTCTGAGCACTCTGCTGTGACTGCCGTAGCTAATGCGAGCATTAAACATGATCATGAGGAGATGTTTAGTGAATTTCTATTCCATTGTTTTTGTCTTTATTAACCCTTTATTCACCTGACCAGAAGTCTTGTTCCTCCTGCCACCAAACTTCACTAATTCCCACTATATCTAACTTTAACCTATCCATTTCCCTTTTTACATTTTCTAACCTACCTGCCCGATTAAGGGATCTGGCGTTCTACGGATCGGAGTGTGGAATGTCAGTTTTCTTTCTCCTGATAACGACATCCTCTTGAGTAGTCCCTGCCCAGAGATCCGAATGGGGGACTATTTTACCTCCGGAATATTTTACCCAAGAGGATGCCATCATCATTTAACCATACAGTAAAGCTGCATGCCCTCAGGAAAAATTATGGCCGTAGTTTCCCCTTGCTTTCAGCCGTTCGCAGTACCAGCGCAGCAAGGCCGTTTTGGTTATTGTTACAAGGCCAGATCAGTCAATCATCCAGACTGTTGCCCCTGCAACTACTGAAAAGGCTGCTGCCCCTCTTGAGGAACCACACGTTTGTCTGGCCTCTCAACAGATACCCCTCCGTTGTGGTTGCACCTACGGTACGGCCATCTGTATCGCTGAGGCACGCCAAGCCTCCCCACCAACGGCAAGGTCTATGGTTCATGGGGTGATGTTCACACATATATATTTATGTATTGTTTTGCTCGTAGCAGCGCGGAGTGCCTGTGCGGTTGTGCCATGTCTCGAATTGCGCGCTCCCTCCCGCCTGGGGTTCGAGTCCTCCCACGAGCGTGTGTGTGTGTGTGTGTGTGTGTGTATGTGTGTGTGTGTGTGTGTGTGTGTGTGTGTTTGTTGTTTTTATCATAAGTTAGATTAATGTAAATCTAGGGACTGATGACCCGGCTGTTTGGTCCCTTAGGAATTCACACTTTTTTGTACTTATTTATTTCCGTTATCTTCATTTTGGTCCGATATAATTAGCGGCTAACAAGTAAGTAAATAATTGTGTGAATTTTGATTACAATTTTATCGTACGCTGAAGTCCTATGTTTACTCATATTATTCGCTACTTTCAAAGACATGTAGCGTCCTTGCCTCGGATATGACGTAATTGCTCAAAGCCGACACCACAATTTATCCTAAGTTCTGCAGTCGGGGCATATCAGTTAACGGGTGCATCTCACTCGATTGTCTTTGACGAAATAAACTCCCACGACTTCTGACAAGGAACCCCCTCGAGTGCGAGGTCGCAAAAGGCCGATGATGTTGACGGAATTCGACGCCCCTGATATTGCCCGCCACACAACCGCAATATTGGCTGCGGCAGGACTGGAGGTATCCTAGGGTGAGCACAGCACGAGGTACTGCTTAGTCGACGAGTACCTCAAGACAGTGCCACAATGCTAGTAGTGTTGATACAAAGCAAAGATAAACGAAGCAAACACTGCGTCATATCTACAACAACACTTGCCGAAATTGACATTTAGTCAGAAAGGGACCGAAGGAATTTCACAGAGTTAGAAAGAAGTGGCTGTTGAAATATTAGAGTTTCTGACTGACGAGTCAGTGGAAATGTGTGGTGCCAAATACGATCGAGCGTGCAGGCAGTGCACATGAGCAGTACAATGGTGAGGTTGATGCTGAAACAGGTGTGAGCGACGAGTTCATTGCCCTTGTTGGGCAGTGTGGTGTGCGTACTGTAACACCTTCGGTACACACACCATCACATTATTTGACTTGATGCTCTAACGAAGTAGGCGAGTGTCAGCAATACGTGTCGTCGTCTTATCGTGGCGTGTTCATCTTCTGCCGTTAGGTCGGACGGTAGATATGCCACTTGCACGCTTAGAGCAGCAGATTGACGGTGACCAACTTTAAACAGAACTTGATTAATTTTCACACACATTTATTAAAATAATAACAAGCATAAAATTACTTAGCTTGGTTTTGGATGCTATTTCCAATTGACAATCCTTTGGTCTTGGTACGTTAATCTTATTCTCACATTGATACTTGACAAAGTGTCTATTCATTTATCTTCATGCCTATGTACAGGAATATAATAATCTTATTAGGCGCAGACTGAAACTTGACTATAGACTGGTACAGACTAATGCAGACTGGTACAGACAGGTGCAGATAAATGCAGACTGACTAATCGGAGGTCTGTACATTCGTCATAATACCTCACGCGTTCAGGTAATCACTGCGCAAGTGTGATCCGTGAGGAGAAAAGGTCCTACGTTAGCAGCAATCTCATTGGCTGCATTACATATTAATACGCGGATTGGCGGAAGCAGAATTTGGTCCGTCTCTAAGGCAGCGCCATCTCGTAGAGCGGAGACGGACGAGCGCTGTGCCTGCGCTGTTGTGCTTAGCGGGGAAAGTTGTGTACGCGCCGACTACGCGGAACTATGTACACAACAGACAGTGAGGCACAAATACCGTCTCCAGTGAAACGTAGTAAAAGACAATCGTTAACCAAGGAGCAGGTACTGAACATAATTACGCACATGGAAAATCATCCACAGCATAGTACAAAAGTAATTATGAACATATTTCGATTAAGTCCGTAGCAACATGACCGTGTGGTACACAGCAAGAACTACGGATATTCCAGACAAGACGAGGCGCAGTTGTTACAAGAACAGGTGCTCGCGCATTTCAAGGATGCTTGATACAATTTACATTATGTGCACGATAGTGACATACAACATTATGAACATCAAACTGCATGCAACATGTCGTAAGTGGGCTGTTTAGGTTTTCATGTTGGTAACGCCACGTAGCGCTCTGTATGAAAATCACTGGCTGTGTTGTGTGCAGTCTGTGGCTGGTTGGTGTTGTTGGAATATTCGCTATTGTAGTTTTGGGCAGCTAGATGTGAACAACGCGTAGCGTTGCACAGTTGGAGGTGAGCCGCCAGCAGTGGTGGATGTGGGGAGAGAGATGGCGGAGTTTTGAGAGCGGACGATCTGGACATGTGTCTATCAGAAACAGTACATTTGTGATATTGGTTATCATGAAGTGATATATATATATATATATATATATATATATATATATATATATGATAACTTTTGAACATTATTAAGGTAAACACATTGTTCTAACACATTGTTCTAACACATTGTTCTCTATCAAAATCTTTCATTTGCTAACTATGCCTATCAGTAATTAGTGCCTTCAGAGTCTTTTATTTAGCTAGCAGTATTGGCGCTCGCTGCATTGCAGTAGTTCGAGTAACAAAGATTTTTGTGAGGTAAGTGATTCATGAAAGGTATAGGTTATTGTTAGTCAGGGCCATTCTTTTGTAGGGATTGTTGAAAGTCAGATTGCATTGCATTAAAAATATTGTGTGTCAGTTTAGTGTTGATCAGAATAAGTAAAGAGAGAAATGTCTGAGAACGTTCAGTTCTGCTCAGCCGTTTGAAAATCAAATAACGTAAGAGGTTCATCAGCACAATAATTCATTAATTTTTCTAAGGGGACGTTTCACATATAATACAGTGATTTCGAGGGAAGCAGTGGATGGTTGCATAACATCAAACAGAAGACGTAAGATAACGAAATTTTATACAAAGTGTCAAGTTGACGATGGACAGCTAACTGCAGAGTCGGTCCGAAAACTTGTATTTGAGATAAACCGACGCTTTAGTGCTGCACACATCCGACGAAATGGTCGTGGAGAGCACGGCCGATGGTTTGCCAGGTGTCGTGTCCGTGGCGTTCTGCGTCAGTAAGGACGTGGATCAGTGCCCTGCGTTTTTCGTCGTCTTCCCTGGAGGAGGTGGTAGATCGGCGGATGTTCTCGATGTGTACGATCCGAGGTTCGACCTCGGACGGTACACGATGAAGGACATCTGCAGCTTCGTTCAGTGTATCACAATCTGCCAGGCTGGCGAGAAAGGCATCGTCGCACGGTTAAGCCGTCGGCACACGGACCGTGCATCCGAACGTTGAGCGTTGAGCGTGCCGAGTTTCTGACGTCATAGCGTGGAAGTCTTTCCGAACGTGCAGAGCAATATCTGGCTTGTCAGATATTCTGAGTGTGCGTCTGAGCGTTGACCAATAAGATGGCACACCGCCACCTACGTCAGAAGCACGCCATCTCCCTTCAGTACAGAGTTGTGAGGCGCGATATTGGCATTCATGTCAAGCCTATATGCATATATGCCGTTTCTGAGCACCAGCAAATTGAGAATCACTGGAAAACCCGTTGTTAGTTGTGTGATTCGTTCCGATAAAATAATGAGAAATATCATTATTGTGGCAAATGAATTATTGTAACTATTTGAAGGCAGCGACACGCTGAAGATCCACCCAAAACGCAATGTTCATCGTACAATTTGTTATAATAAAATTTCAATTAATAACATAATTATCTACGATTAAGGTTTTTATCAAGGAGTAACACAATATTTTTAAGCAGTAGCAGCCTGTTGTTGGTTTAGCGCAATGGGCAGCGTTTCTGTCCGGTAAAAAGTCTATGTTGAGGCGGTGATTCGCGTCTTTACACCCCCACATTTTTTTGCCTAACATTCGCGTTTTTATTTAGTTCTGATACTTTATTATTAGTTTAATATAAATATATACTATAATATTTGATGTTATGTAAATATAAGTTCACCTTTTTTTGAGGGGATGACTTTGTTCGATTGGCTCAATTACAGGACAGCTCGCGCTACTTGTATAAAGATATTTTGCTCGTTTTTCTTTTACGCTTCGTAATTCCCATGTTGCAAAGATTCTGCTACTGGGTAGGAACAGTGATCAAGTAAGACTGACCTTGGAGTTTTACTAAAATGTGGGAATGATGAAATAATGTTTATCTTATGTGGAGAATTATTCCAAATTTGTACCGCACTGTTTGTAATGGAACTTTTGTAAGCGTGTGTCCTTATTGATTGGACATGGTACTTTCCTTTTCGTGGACGATGGGAGAAACGTGCGTTTTAATAGAGCTAACGTGGGAATTTTACGCGCGCCCGTTGAGTAAATAGTGTGATTTACGAACTAGAAACATCCTTCAAACTGCCGCTGGAGTGCGTTGTGATCGCGTATACCACGTTGGGCCCCACGTACCGTATGCACAAGTCGCATCGTTCCTGAGCGTTCAGCAGCACGTTGAACTTGGCATGATCAACGTTAACGTTCGACAGCACGGCCCGTGTGCCGACGTCTTTACTAAGAATGGCGAACTAATAACCTTGCACTTCTATTATTCCATGCCTCGACTTCCTTACAGTAACTCATCAATGATTTTACGGACGGTCGGCTCTGCTCAGGAGAGCCACCGAGATAAGGTCGAGTCAGAGGCGTCGCGACGCCGCCAGCATCGTACGGCGGCAGTCAGGGGAGGTCAGGTGGGCGACGTCGAATTTCGAGACTGTGCCACACACGCTGTCGAGAGAGAGTGGTGTCACAGATGTGTGCTTCACGGTCTGAAAAGGCCACAGGCCAGGCTCTCGCCTGACGAGTGCCGTCAGCGAGGGGGCAGGTAGTTCCTTCTCTAGATTGTCGCACAGATGACACAATGGTAGATATCGAAATAGACGACAGGGGGATAGAGAAACAATTAAACTCGCTCAAAAGAGGAAAGGCCGCTGGACCTGATGGGATAGCAGATCGATTTTACACAGAGTACGCGAAGGAACTTGCCCCCCCCCCCCTTCTTGCAGCGGTGTACCGTAGGTCTCTAGAAGATCGTAGCATTCCAAAGGATTGGAAAAGGGCATAGGTCATCCCCGTTTTCAAGAAGGGACGTCGAGCAGATGAGCAAGAACTGTAGACCTATATCTCTAACGTCGATCAGTTGTAGAATTTTGGAACACATATTATGTTCGAGTATAATGACTTTTCTGGAGACTAGAAATCTGCTCTGTAGGAATCAGCATGGGTTTCGCAAAAGACGATCGTGTGAAACACAGCTCGCGCTATTTGTCCACGAGACTCAGAGGGCTATAGACACGGGTTCCCAGGTAGATGCCGTGTTTCTTGACTTCCGCAAGGCGTTTGTTGATTAAACGATTGTGGGGAACTGTATCAAAGTAAGAGCATATGGACTATCTGACCAATTGTGTGATTGGATTGAAGAGCTCCTAGATAACAGAACGCAGCATGTCATTCTCAATGGAGAGAAGTCTTCCGAAGTAAGAGTGATTTCAGGTGTGCCGCAGGGGAGTGTCGTAGGACCGTTGCTATTCACAATATACATAAATGACCTTGTGGATGACATCGGAAGTTCACTGAGGCTTTTTCCGGATCATGCTGTAGTATATCGAGAGTTTGTAACAATGCAAAATTGTACTGAAATGCAGGAGGATCTGCAGCGAATTGACGCACGGTGCAGGGAATGGCAATTGAATCTCAGTGTAGACAAGTGTAATCTGCTGTGAATACATAGAAAGAAAGATCCCTTATCATTTAGTTACAATATAGCAGGTCAGCAACTGGAAGCAGTTAATTCCATAAATTATCTGGGAGTACGCATTAGGAGTGATTTAAAATGGAATGTTCATATAAAGTTGATCGTGGGTAAAGCAGATGCCAGACTGAGATGCAGTGGAAGAATCCTAAGGAAATGCAATCCGAAAACAAAGGAAGTAGGTTACAGTACACTTGTTCGCCCACTGCTGGAATACTGCTCAGCAGTGTGGGATCCATACCAGATATGGTTGATGGAAGAGATAGAGAAGATCCAACAGGGAGCAGATTGCTTCGTTACAGGATCATTTAGTAGTCGCGAAAGCGTTACGGAGATGATAAACTCCAGTGGAAGACTCTGCAGGAGAGACGGTCAGTAACTCAGTACGGCCTTTTGTCGAAGTTTCGAGAACATACCTTCACCGAGGAGTCAAGCAGTATATTGCTCCCTCCTACGTATATCTCGCAAAGAGACCGTGAAGATAAAATCAGAGAGATTAGAGCCCACACAGACAATCCTTCTTTCCACGAACAATACGAGACTGGAATAGAGGGGAGAACCGATAGAGGTACTCAAGGTACCCTCCGCCACACACCGTCAGGTGGCTTGCGGAGCATGGATGTAGATGAGGCATGACTGGTGTACGTGGCCTGACGAGTGAGCAGTGCAAAACGCGTAACCTGGTCCGGTTCCGTAGAGCTCCGTCCAGCTGCCAACAACCACTGAGAGAGCCCCACGGGGAGTCGGTCGGCGGGGGCCACGTGTCGAGTCCCTGTCGAGCAACTGAAAAGCGGTGTGACCTCCTCGGCAAAGAATGTACGGTGTTCGTGATGGCGGCTACATCCAGACAGGGCGAGGGCACACCTCGTGCAGTGGGGAGTGGACCGAGCACGGTGCTCACGACCCGAATCACACGCCACTGTTAAGCACTAATGAAGGACTGGGTACCTTACTTCGATTGCACATAATTCATTAAGGTCAAGCCAACACATTCATTTCAAATAACATAAATGAAGTTACATTTGAATCTGTGTGACATCAAAGAGGAATTAAAAAAAAAAAAAATCAATATCAGCTGATTTAGTGCGTGAAGCGCGAGTTAAGCCAATAACCAGGTAAACTAATCAATTCACCGTAATTCAAAAGAAAGAGAAAAACAAAATTGAATCAATACACCCCACTGACAAATATTCAAAAAACCATACAATACTATTGAAAAGAATACACTGAAGTGGGGAGCAGTCATTCACCTGGCAGAATACTTCGAAATGAGTTCAATAACACAGCTGTGTGTCCCAGAAAACAGCAAGACGTTAAATACACTTCATATGAGGAACAACATTAACATTACGCCACTCCTGTTGGAACTGCAGTGTCCCAAAGAAACAGTCGCTTATTCTGAAAGAACATTTTTTTTAAATATGTTAAAATTAGAGCATTAAGGAATTCAAAAAGATGTCCAATCGAAACCCCCCCCCCTTTCCAGTTGAGGCACAAATCTTTCCCCTTTCTAGGTCGAGGCTGAGCCAGAAACACAGAATGCCCCAAGAACACAGTTTTGCTGTGAAATCTTACAGGACGCCCGGAAGCAGTAGCAGGCAAGGGGTCGGCACCCACAAGTAACACAGGCTAAGAGTCAGGCCGGGAGCACATCCTACGAGAACTCGTCCACACTACGCTCACCACAAACTGCAGACATTCCGGCCGAACATAATCTTGCGGTGGCTGCCAGAAGGACGAAGCGACCGACGGGCCCACGCCGTGCTTCTCACACGGGCACCTCAGTTTGTACAAACACCTCGGCCGACACCCACTCCGGACTCCCCTCCCACCGCCAGGCTTGTCACAGTTTATACGAAATGCCTTCCAGGCAACCAGTAACTGCGCAAGGAGTTTCACGATTAGCAAACAGCTCCAGCGTAACAAGCATCACACGAGTAGTTACGCCCGAGCCGCCACTCCGCCAGTCACTCCGGTCGCCCCAAACCGACTGCCTCTCGCCGCCCCGCGCGCCCCAGCCGAAAACGCTAAGATGCTCATGCCCGGGGACGCGCCAAAGATAACAAGCCGATCGCTGATGATCGACCAGCGATCTAGCTCAGGGAGGTATAGGACAACCTTTGCAGGGAGCCCATTCCGGAGGAGGATGGCTACGCCAGTGGCAGTGTCGAAGGTGTAGCTGATGGGCACTGGGAAATCGGGACGAATACCTTCTGTAGGAGTGCAGTGTCGACAGCCGCAGAGTAGACGGGGCCAGTTTGTGGGGGGCTCAGATGTTGGCAAGACACGACATTGCTGATTACAGTGTCATTCAGTCGATGCAGGTGTGGATGCCCCGGCTACTGGCAGGGCGCTCCCGCTCGGACATGCCAGGTCGTATACTGTCGGGGTGGGGAAAGTGGGTGCTGCGACAAAGACTGCAGTCCTCTCGCACCGGCAACACTGGGTCACGTGTTCTGGACTGAGAGAGGATCCGACACAGGAGCGCCGCCACGTGTCACGTGACACAATACGGAAGGTCGTCATCCCACGAGGCCATCTCAAGGAAGGCGTCTACGGACGGTTTCGTCAGCATTTCTTGTGCTTCCTGGGTGATCACTGTTTCCTCATGTGTTGTTCCGAATCTGAATGTGGTCGGCTATCATCCGATACCGTATCCGACTACAGAAAGGCAGAAGATGTCCGCGGTTCGAGCCAGCACCGACTCAGAGGAAGGCCTCGGCGCTTGTTGGTGACGTCACGTCAGCTAGGCACGGCGAACGCCAGGTCTGTTGCAGGCATACTCATAATGGTGGTGTCTCCCTCTCTGACACAGGAAAATGTGAAACTATTGGCGGTAGTTGACCGACACACATTGTTCTGAGAGATCTCTGCAATCAATTAATTGAGGAATTCATTACACTTCTTAACAAATAGTGTACTCCTGAACTTAAGGATTGACATACAAAAACAACTTCATGGTCCAGCAGCAACAGAATTCGTGCTTCTTTACCTTATTTGTAAGTCTGAGGAAGTTACCTTTTTACTGGGTTGCTTTTACAAGAAACTGTGAACATATTGGTGTTCTTCTTTAGGTATCTCGGTTGACTATTGGGTGAGGACCACTGAATGTTAATGAAAAATATCTCGCGAGTGTAAACGTTGGGGGAGGGGGTGGGGGACAGAAGAAGAGGCAAAAGACAAATACTTGTTTTATCAAATAAAATTTTTTATCTTATAATGTTTCTCCTTTCAGTTGCAAGAGGGGAATATTTATCTTTTCTAATGTGCATGTTTAAAAAAGTTTAAGCTCAGCAGTATTTTCGATGTATGAAGCTATTTTGTTTCCTGTTTAGAATTCCTTTCGTTGAAAACCACTGTAATATAATGACTGGAAATGTGAACTAATTCACATGTGTCAATGTCCAACTGTTGCCAGTGACGATGTCAAACGAAAATAAAGAAATAAAATAAATGGTTCAAATGGCTCTGAGCACTATGCGACTTAACTGCTGAGATCATCAGTCGCCTAGAACTTAGAACTACTTAAACCTAACTAACCTAAGCACATCACACACACCCATGCCCGAGGCAGGATTCGAACCTGCGACCGTAGCGGTCGCTCGGTTCCAGACTGTAGCGCCCAGAACCGCACGGCCACTCCGGCCGGTAAGGAATAAAAGAAACGAGATAATTTTAAGGGGGTTGGGGTAAGTATCGATAGCAAAATGGATCAAGTAAATTTAGTCACTTGAATGTAAAGTTTCCGAAGCTTGTAATGGGGCAAAGCATCTTCTCATATTGATCTACGTTTGTTTCGACAGGATTCAGTAATACGGAGCTATGATCTTGATTTGTAGCTTTACGATAGTAAGAAAATCTTTCATCTAAATAAAACTGCAGAATGCAACACAATACCAAACATTTTGTCCAAAAATAAGAGATTTATAGTGATAAGCACGGCCAGGCGTTTCTGCCTGCAACAGACGTGGCGTTCGCCGTGCCTAGCTGACGTGACGTCACCAACAAGCGCCGAGGCCTTCCTTTGAGTCAGTGTTGTTCGAACACGCTCGTTCGTCCATCACGTTCCTGAGTTTGGACAGTCCCGGCGATGCCAGGCTGGTCTCGTCGGCGTGTTGTGTTGTGGTGGGTGGCGTCGGCGAGGCCTCGGGCGTATCCTGGAGTGGCGTGTCACGGCTCTGTGCTGCTGTCGCACGGGTGACGGTCACTTCACCCAGCCATGTCCGTGTCAGACGTCGGCAAAAACATTCCCACCTGGCGCGCACACCGCCAATCCTCAAGTACGATGGAACGTGTTTCGTCACCTCAGTTACGATCTCCTGGACGCCATTTAACACGGGGTAGGTCGTATACACTACTGGCCATTAAAACTGCTACACCAAGAAGAAGTGCAGATAACAAACGGGTATTCACTGGACAAATGTATTATACTACAACTGAAATGTGATTACATTTTCACGCAATTTGAATGCATAGATCCTGAAAATTTCAGTACCCAGAACAACCACCTCCGGCAGTAATAACGGCCTTGATACGCCTTGGCATCGAGTCAAACAGAGCTTGGATGGCGTGTACAGGTACAGCTGCCCATGCAGCTTCAACACAATACCACAGTTCATCAAGAGTAGTGACTGACGTATTGTGACGAGCCAGTTGCTAGGCCACCATTGACCAGACGTATTCAATTGGTGAGAGATCTAGAGAATGTGCTGACCAGGGCAGCAGCCGAACATTTTCTGTATCCTGAAAGGCCAGTACAGGACCTGGAACATGCGGTCGTGCATTATCCTGCAGAAATGTAGGGTTTCGCAGGGATCGAATGAAGGGTAGAGTCACGGGTCGTAACACATCTGAAATGTAACGTCCACTGTTCATAGTGCAGTCAGTGCGAACAAGAGGTGATCGAGACGTGTAGCCAATGGCACCCCATACCATCACGCCGGGTGATACGCCAAGATGGCGATGACGAATATACACTTCCAATGTGCGTTCACCGCATTGTCGCCAAACACGGATGAGACCGTCATGATGCTGTACACAGAACTTTTTTGGATGAATCCAAAATGACGTTTTGCCATTCGTGCACCCAGGTTCGTCGTTGAGTACACCATCGCAGGCGCTCCTGTCTGTGATGCAGCGTCAAGGGTAACCGCAGCCATGGTCTCCGAGCTGATAGTCCGTGATACGTCGTCGAACTGTTCGTGCAGATGGTTGTTGTCTTGCAAATGTCCCCATCTGCTGACTCAGGGATCGAGACGTGGCTGCACGATCCGTTACAGCCATGGGGATAAGATGCCTGTCATCTCGACTGCTACTGATACGAGGCCGTTGGGATCCAGCACGGCGTTCCGTATTACCCTCCTTAACCCACCGATTCGATATTCTGCTAACAGTCATTGTACCTCGACCAACGCGAGCAGCAGTGTCTCGATACGATAAACCGCAATCGCGATAGGCTACAATCTGACCTTTATCAAAGTTGGAAAGGTAAGGGTATGCATTTCTCCTCCTTACACGAGACATCACAACAACGTTTCACCAGGAAACGCTGGTCAACTGCTGTTTGTGTATGAATTGGAAACTTTCCCTATGTCAACACGTTTTGGGCACTGTTATATCAATAGCATTTTGTTTCTACAGATTTGTAACGCAAATTCTTGACCTGTGAAATATTTTTATGTGAGACTGTCACTGTAGCGGAAACTGTTGTCGTAAATATTTCCGTAAGAAAATTAAGTGACCACCTGCACGTAATGCGTCGTGGGCACCCAGCTGTGTCAGACGCCTGGAGAAAAAGCCATTAGCGCGTGCCTTTCAGAGCACAGGAAGAAAAAAAAAAAAAAAAAAAAGAAAAAAAAAAAAAAAAGGGGGAGGCCATTATCCTGGCCATTGTCATTCCTTTAGAGAAAGCATCGCAAATCCGACACGCTAATTACTTGGAAACATATCGTACTTTCTGATATTTACTGAAATGCCTAATGAAATGACAAGAAATAGTTTGTCTACACACCTGACTATGACTACTGTCTTTCTAGATGAGAGATTTTTTTACTACTTATGAAATGCCACATGACTATTGAACGATGTTCTTACGCTTTGCTTTGTACATAGTTGCTTATTTCATTTGATATCTAGTTTGTAGCTGCACTGCAGCATTGGTTAAAATAAAATTTTATAAATGTACTAATATAAATATTTTCTGTCTACAGATCGAGTATATAATAATTTTTTTTCAAAAAATGAGGGAGCACAAAGCGACATTTACCTTCACAGGAACTGCATTCATAATTTTCTTTTCAAGTACTTGGTAATTTCTTTTGTAGAATAAATTGTGATGCATCACTCTAGTGTTAAGATGTGACATAGGTATTAGACATGGCCATTTTTAGTGTAATATTTTTTTCTGCTTGAGCTATGTCATGTTTTGATATAAGTTATTACATTTGCTGCTGCTAGCTTTGCCAATCTGTATTTTTTGTCATTGCTGCTTGTGTTAATTGTTTTGTGCTGCTGCATTGCCTCGTCCCTTAGTTTAGCATCTGAGCTCAGTAGATTTAAGTTAGCTTAAGATGGGGTAGGCTATATGAGAGAACGAGTTGTGATGAATTATAAGAAATGCATTGAGAAGCTATCAGAAAATGGCCTGGCAAAATAAAAAGGATACTGTACAGTGGAGAAAAACTATTATCGACAGAGGATGTGAACAAAATACAGAAGGCAGGCTTAGATAGGACTTTTGGGAATAATGATGAATGAAGGGAGATCTCCAAGAAGTAAAGAAAGTTTTGTTTGCAAAATACTGCAGTACAACAAACCCTGTCCTTTCCTTTTGTGTTATCCCACTATATGTTTGTGTACCCTTGTGTATTTGTTTTCTTCCTGTCTCTGTGCAGTTTCATAGAATTTTTTCTTCTTTTAATATTAAGCTACATTCACTATGATGAGGAATACTGTTATCCTCAAATATAATTTGCATTAATAATATGTTATCTACCTTGTAAATATGCTTAGACATTATTTATTCTGGTTTGTTGCTCACATGTGAAGGTGATGTTTCAAAAGTTCTTGTGATCTTTATGTATTTACTTATGTCATAATTCCTGTAACACTGATGTATATGTCTATTTCTATTCTTTTGTAAAGCCTGTACTACAAATGTTATCTGTATTATTATGTTCTTTAATGATGTATTTTGTACCTTTGTAATTGTATTTTCATGTTGTAAATTTATAAAATTGTAATTGTCACCAGTTCATCTTATTATTAACTTGTAAGTTACATTTCACTGCACACGTTTCTGTTGGTCATAGTATATGGACAATATGTGAGAAGTAGGGACTGTTAGTGTTTGCACGTGTGTTAATAATTCAGCAAGGGACTGGATAACAGCATTGCTGGTTCTAAGGACAATTCCAAAAACTTTGTGAGTGCACAAGTGGTGGTTTATGGACTTGCTATATTCTCCGCAAGACTCTTTGATGGTGAATGTGCACCTGCACAATCGCAACAGATGGCTGCTGGCCATCTCTACAAGGACTACAGTGGGTCTGCATCTTTGATGGCCCACCATTACCATTATCTCTACAAGGACTACAGTGGGTCTGCACCTCTGGTGGCCCACCAATACCGTAATCTCTACCAGGACTACAGTGGGTCTGCTCTGTGATGACCTACCTACCAATATTCTTCCAAACTTCGAATGACTCTGCTGTGGGTTTGCTCTGCTGACTCTTGACATGCATACAGGTAATGGGCCACAACACTGTCTTTCCGTTGGAAGGACAACACTACTTCTTCAAGACTGCATGGAAATCCACTACTTCTGTGTGCAATTTCTTTTACTAATGAGACTTTGTGAAAAAAAACCTGTAATTACTGTTATGATGAATGATCAGGACTATCTTTATGGACTGTGAGAAAATTTTAGCTTTTGACCAACATTGTATCAATAAGTGTGTGCATTTGATTTCTTTGTTATTGTAATTATGAAAAATTTTATCAAATCATTATTGGCCACTGCCCAAAAAAAATTTGTAAAATTTTTGTGGGGAGCATGGGGGCTATGTAAGAAAGCTGTTTAGGATTTCTTATTGGTAACGCCACCTCTGTATGAAAATCACTGGCTGTGCTGTGTGCAGTCTGTGGCTGCTTTGCATTGTTGTAATACTCGCCATTGTAGTGTTAGGCAGCTGGCTGTGAACAGCGCGTAGCGTTGCGCAGTTGGAGGTGAGCCGCCAGCAGTGGTGGATGTGGGGAGAGAGATGGCGGAGATTTGTAATTTGTCATGAACTGCTATATTTATACATGATGATATCAAGGTAAATACATTGTTTGTTCTCTATTAATATCTTTCATTTGCTAACTATCCCTATCAGTAGTTAGTGCCTTCCATAGTTTGAATCTTTTATTTAGCTGGCAGTAGTGGCGCTCGCTGTATTGCAGTAGCTTGAGCAGCGAAGATTTTTGAGGTAAGTGATTTGTGAAACGTATAGTTTAATGTTAGTCAGGGCCATTCTTTTGTAGGGAATTTTGAAAGTCAGATTGCGTTGCGCTAACAAAATATTGTGTGTCAGTTTAAGCACAGTCATGTATAAATTGTTCAAAGGGGACGTTTCAAGGCGCTTTATGTTGAACTTGTCCAATGACGTGACGCTGGAGCAAAATTTAAACACACTGATGGAGACGTAGCTGCGGTGAGTGTGGAACATGAGGCTACAGTGTTTGAGCTGCCATTCAGAGTACCTCACGAAGTGGTCCTGCCGCAACGTATTGGGTCATCTCGCGGAGAAGTGGCAAACATACACTACAGGCCATTAAAATTGCTACACTACAAAGATGACGTGCTACAGACGCGAAGTTTAACCGACAGGAAGAAGATGCTTCGATATGCAAATGATTAGCTTTTCACAGCATTTACGAATATACACACACATTTCATAACTCTTAAAGTACGTTTCTTGGTTTCCAACATCCTTTTCATAAATCAGAGTCCTTAAACACTACTCATTATTCCTTACCTCATTATACATATACATATTCGTCGACACTTCTTCAATATTTCATCATGAGAAATACGTAGCATAATAAACATTCCTCAACAACATAATACACATCGTCATCGTAATAATAACATCATAACACTTCAGTCAAATTTCAAAATCGTCGTAACTTCCTCCAATAATTTCTAAGCCTAAAAAAATTCTCTGCTCATTTCAAAAGTGTCAGCTGCCTCAAACGTACTTTAAAAATCATGATCTCATACCAAATACATCATTCAAATCTCTCATAGTATCACAATGATTCCGAAAAAATATGAACAGTTTACAAAGTACAGACAAAATACAGTTTCATAAGTGTGAAGTTATCCAACTGTGTAATTACGTAAACATCTGTCACTGATATAGTAAAAAAAGTTTCTTTCTCTGTTAAATGATCAGATAGCTGTGTAATTTGAGTGTTAGAAAAATATGGTACCGATGTGTAAAGTTGTATAAGCAAATACCATATTAGCTAGGGCTCCTTGTGCTTGCCAAACACATGGTACACAAAGTAAGCGTGTACCCCCCTGAGGATAAATGTAATTATACTCCCAGGTGTTACATTTCATTCCATTGCGGTAATTTGTATCACGGAAAACTTTCTTTGTAATTAAAAAAATCTTTAAAAATAAGTGTTTTAAGTATAAGATTAATCACTCAAATGCGTGTACTGTAGCGCTAAACTGTGCATCTTGTCGCAGCATAATCTCTGTGGAAGTGTCGTAGTTATCGTCCTCCGAAAGCTAAGTTCTGCAGAAGTCAATGTACTTACCACATGATAAACAAAAGTGAAATGCTTTGCGTATAGATGTCGTAGTTATTATGCTTATTGGCGTGATGAAGAAAGTACTGTACAATAACGTAATGTTGTGCCACGAAAAAGGCTGTCTCATTGTTGCTATACCACAAAAGTTACTACTAAAACATGTTTTTCTTCCTAGAAGAATTCAGAAAACTGTGCAGATATAAAACAGATACACTGCAAAAGCAACATTGTAAATTGTCACTCATTAGTAGCGTCGTGATAACATCGTGTAGCTGTCACATAAACTAACCACTGTGTCCTCTGGTATCTCACAGAAAGTACTTTAAACCCAGAATGTATTTTCAAATAAACCAAAATATTGCATTAAAATCTCATTAGCAGTACTGGTAAATGTTCTAAGTATGTGAGCCTTATAGTCGTTACGTAATCGTGCAACAAACAAGCAAGAATGTACACACACAATAACACTGTGACGTCTGTTCACTATAACAATGCATTCGTCGTTTCTGTTTAAATAAGTTCTCTTGGTTCTTGATTGGATATTTAGCTTCAAACATTGTTGTATGTTAACAGATTCTAAGTCTGACAAAGCATATTTGTAAAGCAGATTATCTTTCAATAATCGGTTTTACATGTGAAATGTGGTACAATCTTTTACTCTTCAAAGTACTCAGAATTTCAGCTTGAACGCAATTATCATGCAGTATACGTCGGTAAAGAATACTGGAATTTTTCACAGGGTTAGCGTCAATGTTATTTTTCTCTGAGCCAGCCGGCGCACGTGGGTGCCTGCGGCGCGAGTCATTGTCTGTCTCTTTGTTGCCGTGCGTTGTTATTGGGATTAGGAGACCTAACTTCTACAAATTCACCGTGACGAGAGGGCCCTGCTCTGTTTGAATCCCGCCAGTTCTGATGCAATTCAGGTCTGTCGTTACGATCATATCGTCTGTCGTCATGTCGGTAGATGCCATAGTTTCTTTCTTGTCAGTCACATGGTGGAGAATTTCTCCTTGAATCGTAACTGCGCGCTGATCCGTTGCGTCTAAAGTTATTCTGTCTCCCTTGATAGTATTTATTTTGGTTCCCATATTGTCTGTTTCTCTTATTGTCTCTGTGATAGTCATTACCACGGAGAGGTGATCTTTCCCTGTAGTTATTACTACTCTGCCAACGGTTGTCATACGGGTGGTGTCTGTTTTGGTCATGATTTGTGTTGTGATAATAGCCTTGTCGCGTCCAGTTATCATTTCTGTCGTCACGGAATTGTGACAGATGTGACCTGTAGTGATTGTTTTCCTGTTTTCGCATCCCGCGACGGTATGTGTGAATTTCCAGTTCTTGTAACAGTCCCTGAAATGCTTCAATGTCGTCTTTGCAACGTCCTGCTAAAATAATATGTCGTAAATGTTCAGGCAATTTGAGTAAGCAAACGCGGATGAGTTCTGAGGGGCTGTATGGGTTTGAAAGATATTGATTCTTATGCAACATGTCTTCAAAATATTTCATAAGACTGGAAAATTCAGATTGTTCGAAACGTTTCATCATTATGATGCTATGTTTTACACGGTCTTGTGTGGCTTGAGACCAATATGCTGAGAGGAAGGCATGGTAAAACTCTCCTTCACTGTGGCAATCGTGAATTACCGATCGCATTCTTACAGCTGGTTCATTCTCCAAGTAGCCACACATAAATTCTAATCTGTGTTCTAACGACCAGTTGGGAGGAAAACAATGCGAGAATTGATGGAGCCATGCTTGTGGATGAATGTCGTTGCCAGAATTCTTAAATGTTTTGAATTTACGTGTAGTAATGAACAGCTTATAGTCAAAATCATCATGTCGGCGAGTCGCATATCGGTCATTGTTAGGTCGTGTCGGCCGTTCCATCTCAAAATTCGGTGCACATTGCCAATTTCTTTCATAACTTCCGAAATGCCCTGTGTTATTATTTTGTGGCTGTTCCGTATTTCTGTGTCCCTCTTCCCGTATTGGGGCGTGAGTATCCTCTGAAGTACGTAATTCTTGTATTAACTGTGTCAGCTGATCTTGTACTTCCCGGATTTCTCTTTAGTGTTGCGTATTAATCTGATTCTGATTTTGTTTGAATTTCCTAATTTGTTCGCACTCTTCAGTGTCAGTGAAGGCTACAGGTGTTGTGTCATTCAGATCATCATCTACCTTTGTAGATAAGTTAGTGAACTGATCTGAAAGTTCGGCTACTTTATCCGATAGTGTACTTATTTCCTCAGTGTGTTTTTCTGAACCAAGTTTCAGAGTATCTACTGTGTCCTTTAAGTTTTCCTGAGTTATTGCAAGTTGCTTAACCGAATCGGTAGATGCAACTGAGTCAATTTTAGCCCACAAGGTCTCATGATTTTCATGAACAATGGCTTGCAGTTCTTTTATGGCTGCTTCGTGATTCTGTAATGCATTTTCATGCCGCGAAAAAATAGGTTGAAAATGCTCGCAAATTTGTGTTTTTACGTCATTACAGACTTCTTGACATTTCGATTCAATGTTATGTAACTCAGTAGTTAAATCTTCACGTGTTTGTTCAAGCGTGGTGTGAAGATTTTGTTCCATTGCGTCTAACTGTTGCTGTGTTTGTCTCTGGTGTTGTTCCATTGTGTCTAACTTTTTAAGATTTTGTTCCACTGTGTCTAACTTTTTAAGATTTTGTCCCATTTGTCTCTGATTTTGTTCCATTTGTTGCATTAATTGCAATAATAATGTATTAGTGTCTGGAATCTGTTTCTCTACGCTTTTCGGCAGTGCATTTGCACCGGCAACATTCACATTTTGACAAGCACAAAATGTGTCTTGACTTATTTGAGAAAACGGTGATGACCCAAAACCTGAATCTACAGTATTTGCGATATTGTGTTCTGTCATTCCCGATTCCTGAGGCGAGCTGTTGCCAACCAATCGATCGATAACGCTTCCCTGTTCACTACCTGTTTCACTGTCTACACCATTGTTTGCCGCCCGCTCCATTTCCCTATGCGCAATTACCAAATTACTACTTTGAACTTTAGTTAATTCATTACTCTGCGGCGCTAACACACTGCCTTCGTCTTCACTGTCATTTCTCAGTTTACTTTGGAGCCTAGTATTACGTTTTTCACACGCCATAATTGTCACAATATTTCACACGATAACACAGAAAAGCACAATTTGAAGAGCAAAATAAAATAACATAGCAATGGAAATAATGTCTACTTAATTGCCAGCGCAGCTTCGAAATACTTGGTGCAAATCTACATGCATGCCACAACTGTTTTACTGTACAACAATGAAAGGCTACAACTACAAAGGAGATTCTCTCTACAATTACGCGCTAGCAATAAACAAAATCTACACTAATTACACAAACTACAAGAAAAATCAGAAGATTCCAGTGAGGTATCCTGGCAGGGTCGCCATATGAAACGTCCCCTTTGAACAATTTATACATGACTGTGCTTAAACTGACACACAATATTTTGTTAGCGCAACGCAATCTGACTTTCAAAATTCCCTACAAAAGAATGAATGGCCCTGACTAACATTAAACTATACGTTTCACAAATCACTTACCTCAAAAATCTTCGCTGCTCAAGCTACTGCAATACAGCGAGCGCCACTACTGCCAGCTAAATAAAAGATTCAAACTATGGAAGGCACTAACTACTGATAGGGATAGTTAGCAAATGAAAGATATTAATAGAGAACAAACAATGTATTTACCTTGATATCATCATGTATAAATATAGCAGTTCATGACAAATTACAAATCTCCGCCATCTCTCTCCCCACATCCACCACTGCTGGCGGCTCACCTCCAACTGCGCAACGCTACGCGCTGTTCACAGCCAGCTGCCTAACACTACAATGGCGAGTATTACAACAATGCAAAGCAGCCACAGACTGCACACAGCACAGCCAGTGATTTTCATACAGAGGTGGCGTTACCAATAAGAAATCCTAAACAGCTTTCTTACAGCCTAAGTCGACGTCTTGACGTGTACAGCACTTCCCGCGATGGAAAAGTTTATTACAGTCACGTCCAGGGGGATCAAACGCAGATCCTCTCGTATGAACTGTTCAGGTTCAGAGGCTCTCGGTCGTGGATGTTCCGCCTCGATCGTTACCCGTCGATAAGAGTGCGGCATGAGGTACGCTGGTTATTAGGGGACTACACATACACAAACAGGCCTACCGCGACGCGGAAGTGAACAGCTCCTAGAGGGCAGCGGTGGCCGGCGCGTGGAGGTAGCTCCGCACGCTGCCGCGGCTTACAAGGGGGGCCGCGACCTTTGGACTCCGGAGTTACTGCAAACTTCGTACAATGTACTCCATGAGGACAACAAAATGTGTAAGCAGTAGCGCGCACTTCTCAAGCGTTACTCAGAAAAATCGCAAGACAATTTCGGTCATCGAATATATATCTGTGCATGGCCATTTTAACCATGAAGCGGCTGCAGCCGAGTGGTGACGGCACGGTAGCTCAGCGTGTTCGGTCAGAGCGTTAGCTACCATTTATAATAAAATAGATGAGCGAACAAACTGAACCGGTGTCATCGGACGTCCGTCCTGAACAAATTCAGCGAACAATAGAGAACAATTTTTTTTTATATGTATTTGGCTTTCAAGCCGCTGGATCGCTGGATCGAGTTCAGTTCGTCAGCTTTGTTTTTTTTTTTTAATTTTCAATACAGTCATTTTCTTTACTATTTATATTACAATTGATATAATGGGAAAAATACGTGTAATCGGATGTACTTTTTAAATTTAAAGTGTTATTTGGCAGTCTACTAATTTTTATTGTTGTATACATAGTTCCGTGTAGTCGGCGCGTACACAACTTTCCCACCAGAGCGCGCCCCGCTAAGCACAACAGCGCAGGCGCAGTGCTCGTCCATCTCCGCACTACGAGATGGCGCTGCCTTAGAGACGGACCAAATTCTGTTTCCGCCAATCCGCGTATTAATATGTAATGCAGCCAATGAGATTTCTGCTAATGTAGGACCTTTTCTCCTCACGGATCACACTTGCGCAGTGATTACCTGAACGCATGAGGTATTATAACGGGTGTACAGACCTCCAATTAGTCAGTCTGCATTTATCTGCACCTGTCTGTACCAGTCTACATTAGTCTATACCAGTCTATAGTCAAGTTTCAGTCTGCGCCTAATAAGATTACCATATTCCTGTACATAGTCAATAATATAAATGTATAGACACTTTGTCAAGTATCAGAGATATGTGAGAATAAGATTAACGTACCCAGGCAAAAGGAACTTCAGATTGTCAATTGTAAATAGCATCAAGAATCAAGTTACATAATGTTTATGTTTGTTCTTATTTTAATAAATGTGTGTGAAAATTAATCAAGTTCTGTTTAAAGTTGGTCACCGTCAATCTGCTACTCTAAGCGTGCAAGTGGCATTTCTATCGTCTCACCTAACATCAGAAGATAAACACGCCACGATAAGACCACGAGACATATTGCTGACACTCGCCTACTTCGTTAGAGTGACAAGTCAAATAATCTGATGGTGTGTGTACCGAAGGTCTTACAGTACACACACCAAATTTATTATCATAAATAATATAATATTCATAACTATCGACTAGTAAACGACCAAATGCATAAAGTGATACTGAAAATGTATGCTTGTCTGTGTCTTCAAAACTGTTCGTATTTAATCGAAGGAGAACGAGAACTTGCTTCTCGATAATGCCTAACGCAGTATTACCTTAAAAATCGGTGCTGATAATTGGTTATGCAGTGTTTGCTTCCGAACTATCGTCCGAAAGAGAGGTTTTTGAAAATGTTAATGAGGTTTGTTTTTCCACAGAAAACGTCAAAAGACCTTGGGTATGCGAAAACATAGCATTTATTCAATGGAGCTGGTGCCGTTTAACTTTATGTTTTCCGTGTTTTTACGAAAAATACCATCCTGCAACTTGTAATGTCGAAAGTCGTCTGTGCCGGTCAAAACTTGGAGGTAACAAGTCGTTCCGGGATACTTCAAGGCATAAGGGATTTCTCAAATAACGGACAAGCATACATTGTCAGTACCACTTTATGCGTTTGGTCGTTTACTAGTCGATAGTTATGAATATTACATTATTTGTGATAATAAAAATTAGTAGACTGCCAAATAACATTGTAAATTTAATAAAATTTCATCCGATTACACGTACTTTCACCATTATATCAGTTGTAATATAAATAATAAAGAAAATGACAGTGTAGAAAAAAAAAGACTGACGAACGCAACTCGATCCAGCGACTTGAACGCCAAACGGTTTTTTTTTTTTTTTTTTAACATTTTGTTCGTTGAATTTGTTCATGGCGGATGCCCGATGACACCGGTTCAGGTTGTTCGATGATCCGTTCGCTCATTTTTTTTTTTTTGTGAAGGGTAACTAACGCTCTGACCGAACGCGTTTTTATTTATTTATTTTATTTTTTTTTTTAATCTCAATTTTTTTCGCTTTCGTTCGTTGCATCAGCTCGGGACGGACGTCGTAAGATAGCCGTTAAGTTCGTCGTTGATCGATTTACTCTGTTTTTTTATTACAGAAGGCTGCTAAACGCCCTGACCGAACACGCTGCGTTACCGTGCCGGCTTTACTCGGCTGCAGCCGCTTCATGGTTAAAATGGCCACGCACAGATATATATATTCGACGACCGAAATTATCTTGCGATTTTCTCAGTAACGCTTGAGAAGTACGCGCTACTGCTTACACATGTTGTTGTCCTCGTGGAGTACTACTACCAGTGTAGGAAGTCTGCAGTAAATCCGCGTTCCAAACGTCGTGGCCTCCCCTTGTTAGAGCCGACAGAGAACGGCTGATTGTACATACAGGGGAGAGGCAAAATAACGTGAACAGTGGTAGTAACGGGGTGGTTGTGTTTGACGGTCAACAACGCAGGCAAGGCACGCGTCGCGCTGGGCTGTGTATTCAGTTGGGACGAAGCGCCAGTGCAGGTTGTTTACGAGTAGTGCACACTTCGTATTTGCATTCAGAGGCCGAAGTCGACGTGCAATGCCACAGTTACAGAGAGGGCAGATTGTGGGGGCCCGATTAGCTTGGGCATCAGTAACTAAGACAGCCAACTTACTGAATGTTTCAGGAGCAACTTTTTCAACAGTCATGACAGCCCCCACAAAATATGGAAAGACATCATCGTGTAAACGTAATAGTAGGCGCAAATCAAAACCAAATGACAGAGATCGTCGTACGCTAACACGAATTGCGTCAAAACAATACAAAACTATGGGGGCTAAAGTGACATCAGAGCTCAATAGCCATCTTCGAGACTCCGTATCTATTGACAGTGTTCGCCGAGAACAAGCTGCTGTACCGAAACAACTGGTGACGACAACCGACGCAAAGCAGCGTAAAATGTGGTGTCAGGAGCATAAATCCTGGATGAATGATCAGTGGAAAAACATCGTATGGTCCGACGAGTCGAAGTTATCGTTATTTCCGACATCGGGCCCGGTTTACATCTAGAGAACGCCAAAAGAAGCCTAAAATCCTGATCGCCTGATTCCAACGTTTAAGCACGCAGGTGGAAGTGTGACGGTGTGGGCAGCCATATCGTGGTATTCTGCTGGTCCCATCATTATTCTCAAACGCCAACGATTATCTGAACATTTTAGGTGATCAGGCGCACCCCACGACTCAAATGTTGTTCCCCTACAATTATGTCACATTTCAGGACGATAACGCACCCATTCAGACAGCCGGGACAGCATGCGACTGAACGGCAGCGTCAACTCTGGCCAGCGCAGTCCCCGGACTCGAACATTATGGAACCCTTGTGGGCGGTATTGGAGCGCAGACTCCGGAGCAGATTTCCGCCTCCCTCCTCACTACAGGAGTTAGAAGAGGTTCTGTTCGAAGAGTGGCGAAACATTCCACTGGATACTATACAGTCATTATATGCCAGTACTCCAAGAAGAATCGCTGCTCTATTACGGGCGAATGGTGGTCCAACCCCCTAATTAATAAACCATTCCCAAGTAAGTACAGGTGTTCACATTGTTTTGTCTATGCCATGTACATTTGTGTTTTTATTATCGTGCTGGCGAAAAGCAGTTGGTTCTGAGAGCTTTTCCACCCGAGAGGAACTGATGCAATTTCAACCAAACTTCGTACACATATCCCTTACAGTGGAGGCAACGATCGCTATTGGGATAAGAACCACCTGCCTATCGTAGTTCCGGAGGTACGACATCATAAGCACCGAAATGCGTCAAAAGCTGCCGCATTGCACATGACGTTTAAATTTATTACTTCTTTATTGCTAACGGTATTCGCAATACATTTTGCAGACAATATCCACATATGTCGCTGAACGTACCTACAAAATTACGCCATTGAATGACATACAGATGAGGAACTAACGCCATAAACACTGAGATGAGTGAAAAACAGCCGCATCATGCGTGATATTTAAATTTATTACTTCTTTGTGTAAACTGAAGATGGAGGGGAGAGAGAGGGATGGAAAGAGGAGGAACTGTCCATATTAGTTACATTGGGACTTTGGTGCGGAATCAGCGGCGATGAGTCGAAATGTTCGACTACCGCGATTCGAACCCGTGACCCCCTGCAGCTGCGCCATCCGCACGCAGCTCGCTCCCCCCCCCCCCCCCCCTGTCCTCTCACGCACCTGTCCGCAGCCCCCCTCTCAAGGCGGGAAGTAGCTGCGCATCCGCACGCACACTTGTGGCTTCACTCATCATTCAGAACACTCAGTCATAACAATAACTAGCACTAATATAATATTACGTCTTTGCTGCTAAATCAGTTCATCATACTTCCTGGACATGTAACTAGAAATATTTCTTCTAATCAAGTTCTGAGTTAAATAAACCTTACAGAAGATTTGGATGTTGCATTATGCGTATTTCTTTGTACAAATATTTCATAACTTCAACGGTGTTTTCACGGATACATCGAAATGAATTTTTTTTTTCATTACACCACAAACAGAGTTCATTTTTTCTTTTCGTTCGTAATACGAAATTGGCAAAATTAATACGCATGTAATGGTGGATTTGTCTCTTAATGCATAATAATGCCTGATACTGTTGTAACAGGAGAATGTAAGCCACGTACAGAGAATCAAATCATGAAAAGAGAAGCTCTTTGGACGTCACTCGTTACAAAGGACAATTATTTTAAACACGATTGGCACAAGTTCGTAATGACATATTCACTTCACTGATCTTGTCTCAGTCGATGGCTCGCTGATGATTAAAATTGAACTCGCAACTGAAATTCTTGCCACAGGTTTGACAGCTAAACGCGAAACATCCCTGTCGCTTTAAGGCGCGTTTACGTTGAGCTCAGAACATGTTTTTGTTCGGAACATCGTGTGCAACTTGTTCCCTCAACATGTTGGCAACGTAGTTCGTTGTTCGCATTCCCGTTTACACTAGCCAGCAACATTTCTACGTATTCGCGTAGTCTGCTGCGGTGAACTGACAGGTTACTTTGTGTATTCACATCAAGAGATACTATATGTCAAGTGAAGAGGAAGAGTTAATGACATTTGGTGCTGCATTAATAATACTTAACGAAATAAACAGAAACGATGTAGTCGTCGTCGGTGGAACAAAACATACTATAGAAGACGTGGCGGGAATGACATGCTTTGTGAGCTGAATTTGAAGACGGTTCTGGCTTTCGCAACTTCAGTAGGATGTCGCCGCCAGATTTTGAAATGTTGTTGAATATTATAGAACCAGTTGTTTCAAAGAAAGTCCCAAATTTCAGAAAAGCAATCCCTGTGAACCAAAGACTTGTTGTTACTCTTCGTTTTCTGGCATCAGGAGACTCCTATCAAAGCCAGGCATATCTCATATCTCAAATAGTTCCAAATGGTTCCATATCATCCAGAAAACGTAAACATTTAAATCCAAACCACTTCGTTTCGTAAAGTGTGTCAGTACCACATCCACATTTTTTACTTTCCTCTACTTTTCGTTTTTCTCGTCGGTACTGAGACAAGAGAGATTTATTTTTTTGTCCACGTCACTGCTGCAGGTTCCAAGCGCCGCAGCAACCTTTTGTAAAGAATCATGTTTGATTTCAGTATTTTTGTAACCTGCGCAGCTCAGCTGCACTCCTCAGAGCGACAGCAGCTGGAAAATTTTGTCTCGTGACCACTCCATTTCAGATAAAAATGAAGGCACATAAAATAAACGCACCACTACCCTCCAGCAAAACAAACACCAAAACACTCACTCAGAGCAAACGAACACTAGCGCTGCGTAGCGGAATTTACTGGTAGCAGGCCACCAACAACGTTTGTTTGATCTCAACCGACACAGCCGGGGAACACTGATTTTATGTTGCGAACATGTTGCGAACATCGGTAGTCCATTACTAGCCACGAACAATGTTGGGAACGCGCCTTTAGACACTGCGCGATATCGGCGATATCGTCAAGTTTCTCTCGGTGAGCGCTCAAACGCGCCCCCCGCATATTTTCGTTGTGTTTGTATCCACCTCTACATTCTGTGCACTCAAACTGAAATGATTATTCTTGTCGAATAGACACCACCCCCCGAATGCAACATCGGAAAGCCAACGACACTTGTCTCTTCACCAACTGGAAACGCACGAAGACTAAATTTCCTGTTTGACGTGCATCTCCGGTGGAGCAATGGCGGGCAGAATTGCCGCGTCGCTCTCCCCGGGTAGCGTGCGTCACAGAACACCAAAAAATGAGCATTGCAAGACCCGTGCAAAGACCCCCGTACACGATCGCACAATTTGTCAAACTCCACTATGTTCGCCAAACATTTGAGCCTGTACGGTGCTATTTGACGTGTTTGTCGAGCATTTTCGTGTTTGACATGTTTCCGAGAAATTTTGACTGACGGAAAATTTGACAAGATGGCGGACGTTTTGTCGATGTTTCGCCGCATTTTTTTTAGTAGTGAACTGTTTTATTACAGTTTGTCGCACTGTGTCGTGAGTTTCCACAACTATGGAAACAAACAAAATAGCACTGACAATTACCAAAATAGTAGATGATATGTCTGCGTAAGCAGAAGAAAGTAACGATCAAAGTCCGAAAACAATTTACTGGACTGTTCAATTAACCAAAACAAATTCTCCAAGTATAACACCACACAAAACAGTGATCCGTCTTCGAATCACAACTACATACAAGAATAATATAGAAAACAAACTTACTAGTCTCCGCCAGAGACTTCTCCGACATACCGAGCCTAATCCAGAGATTAGCGAGAAGATCCAAGCCGGGCTGCCGGGGCGGCAGCTATCCACGTCTGCTGGCGGTCGATGACCTGCCGATGTGCGGCCGAGCGCCGGCCTTTATAGCGCTTCGGCGGATGTGTACCTCGGAACTATCTTCCATCAAGTTGTTTTAACGTGTGAGAAGAGTTCCGGGATCCTTATGTTTATGAGGGCCGGTAGTGGCCCCTGGTGGCCGCTGGTGTCTTTGCTGTGTTGTTGTTGTTGTTGTCGTTCTTGTGGCCGTTCATCAATATTGCCCGTCGGTTGTGTAGTGCTTCGGTGTGCCTGTGAAGCGGACAACCCGCGGCTGCAGGCTGTCAGTTTGGTTGCTGATACTCTAGACGCCGTGATGTCTGGTGGAGAAAGCCACAGCAGTAGAGGTATCACATCTTTCCCAGCCATATGCAGGAAGAGATTATGAGCAAAATCAACAATTTCCACGTAACATACAAGCGGAAGTGCCATAAAGTAAAAGAAATCGAAGGTCTCCAGTTGTTCTACAGACGATGTGGGCTACATGTTCCGACACTGTTGCATTTTAATGAACTGTCATTAGAGGACCAAGAAGAAAAGAATACATTTTCGTATACGTCTGCCTTCATTTTCAATATGAGGACTAAGTGACTCTAAACAAGTTATTAAACATTTCACTATCCCTACGCAGGAAGTTGAGGTGATCAAGTTTTCTGTTTAAGAACAAATCATTTATAATACATATACTTGACATTATCATGTTGGTGAACAATCTAGAATAATATAGGAACAGAAGTTGAACTTCAAACAGCCAAGAGCGCTATCGTACTGCATTTATTGTAATGATCAGTTTCAGCAGACTAAGTTGCCATCATCAGATCTCCTGCAGTACCTTTCACTGAATCTTTATCAAATGCATACTACATTGTTACAGAAAATTTTAAAGCTGGGACAACCGCAGCTAAAATTATACATGACTGCTTGGCAATTCAAACAGTGAGCAGTATACCGGGATGGCAGCCATTGCACACGCTTCTACAGACGGGATGCTCGCAGATTACCTTCTCAGCTGGTATGTTGGTGGCAGAAACACACGGGCGTGTCGGCTTTTGTGACTAACATCTGTGAGGGGCATTCTGTTGCTTGACATGGGCCGACAAGAGCGTATTTTAATTGGAAAGTGTAGAGTTCGCGACACAACACAGACACGAGATTCGCGATTGACGATGGTCTTTATCAATTGACGATGGGAATAGAGCGGAAAACTTTACCAAGCCACAAACAATTGTTACTTTGTGGCATTCTGCAACCTATGACATAGCATTCATATTTGCACCAGAAAATGCAACTGAAAAGTTGCGAAACTGGTTGTCTGGTTTATAAAGTGACCTGAACAAATACAGCAACAGCGGACCATTGGACAAATCATTTAGTTTCATTTTAATAGTTTTCACAGTGGTATTTAAAGAAAAAAATTGTTCACTGTATGAATTGTCAAGCGATCATGCATATTTCATACTATCATATCACAGAACGACATTTCATGACCATGAGAATAAAGTATATCAACAAGTTGTGGGGGTAGTGGTGTGTAGTATCTGTAAGTGGTTGTTCTTTGGAGGGCGACAATGGCCAGTGGCGCAGAGAGTCGCAAGCAGAGGCAGTTGTTGAGAGGCTGCGGACGGTGTAGGCTGCGTGAGCCACAGGCGGTTACGTAGAGAAGGATTTGTGTTTAGTAGTCGTGGCACACAGTTTGAATAGTAGTGTGTTTATGTTTGTGCAGTGTCATAAAGAAAAAAAAAATTAAATTTTACCAGTTCTTAATGCATCTCCATCAGTTAGTGCCACACCATTGCATTTAACAATGAACGAAGTCTCGATGTACGCGGCCAACTACAATAAGAGTTAACATAATAATCATTAATTAACCCATATAATCTCCAAGGAGAAGGGAGCTTATAAAGTCAAACATAAAATAAACGTACACAAATTGCACTGATTGGTTCAAATGGCTCTGAGCACTATGGGACTGAACATCTGCGGTCATCAGTCCCCTAGAACTTAGAACTACTTAAACCTAACTAACCTAAGGACATCACGCAACACCCAGTCATCACGAGGCAGAGAAAATCCCTGACCCCGCCGGGAATCGAACCCGGGCGCGGGAAGCGAGATGCACTGATTATTTTGCTAATGTACGAACATGAGATTGTATAGAGTTTTCATTTTGCTAATGAACGAACGTTAGATTGCATAATCAGAGCAATGTTTACTTTGTTTTAAGTAGTGTTTATTTTATGCTTGACTTGCTGATATACTATTGTTCTCATGTTCTTGAAATATCGTTCTATGATACGATACGGTATAGTAAGTATTTGATCAAGATTCAGCGAAATGTACTGCACGAAACCACTCATCAAAATAAATTCTGTACAACAGCGATCTTGGCTCAAGTTGTGCTTCTTCATTTACATACACGCAGTCTCTCTGCTGCCTGTATCAACATAATATGCCTTGCTCTGTTCGTAGCATAAATTTTCTTTTATTCGCCTATTTAATTTAATATTTTGACTGAATGTATTTCGAAACTGAGGAAGGTAAAATTTTTCTACACGAAATAATAGAAAAAAGGAATAAAAAACAGAAAATCGGTTATTTCGGCGGTTTTAACATTCAGGTTAAACTGACGCGGGAAAAAACCATATAACACTCTATCTCGTAGCGCCGCGTATGTTATTAACATAACATTGGCCGGTGAAATAGTGATTAAAACGCTACTTTGTATCAGAATGTTATCAAAGTAATCTGCGATTCCATATGACAGAATTCGTTTGGCTCTAAGCCCTTCGTTTGGTGCGGATGAGAAGACGAACGCCGATGCACTGGCCGAATCCAGCCTCTGTCGCTCGTCGGCCTACGGCGTGTAGCGGTGTGGTACACTCCTTACGACGAATTTTTACAGGTGGTTGGTGGATGCCACGCCACATTGCCTTGTGGTTCCTGGCAGCTGCAACGAGATGTCAGTGGAGTGGTACAAGTGTGTTTCTGTAACTTTAATTGTGAACAGGAGCACGTGAGACGCTGCTGAAACAAGTCTGCGGATTCTGGGATTTGTGGAAGCCCAGCACGCCACTCTCACCCCAAAGAATAAAAAGTTAAAGTAGCTAATTCATTCCATTTTGAGAGTATTTTGCATAATACACGACATTAATTAGTAGCAAATATTGTTATACAGAGTGTTACAAAAAGGTACGGCCAAACTTTCAGGAAACATTCCTCACACACAAAGAAAGAAAATATGTTATGTGGACATGTGTCCGGAAACGCTTACTTTCCATGTTAGAGCTCATTTTATTACTTCTCTTCAAATCACATTAATCAGGGAATGGAAACACACAGCAACAGAACGTACCAGCGTGACTTCAAACACTTTGTCACAGGAAATTTTCAAAATGTCCTTCGTTAGCGAGGATACATGCATCCACCCTCCGTCGCATGGAATCCCTGATGCGCTGATGAAGCCCTGGAGAATGGCGTATTGTATCACAGCCGTCCACAATACGAGCACGAAGAGTCTCTACAGTACATTTGGTACCGGGGTTACGTACACAAGAGCTTTCAAATGCCCCCATAAATGAAAGTCAAGAGGGTTGAGGTCAGGAGAGCGTGGAAGCCACGGAATTGGTCCGCCTCTACCAATCCATCGGTCACCGGATCTGTTGTTGAGAAGCGTACGAACACTTCGACTGAAATGTGCAGGAGCTCCATCGTGCACGAACCACATGTTGTGTCATACTTGTAAAGGCACATGTTCTAGCAGCACAGGTACAGTATCCCGTATGAAATCATGATAACGTGCTCCATTGAGCGTAGGTGGAAGAACATGGTGCCTAATCGAGAAATCAGCAACAATGCCTGCCAAAAGGTTCACAGAAAATCTGTGTTGATGACGTGATTGCACAATTGCGTGCGGATTCTCGTCAACCCACAAATGTCGATTGTGAAAATTTACAATTTGATCGCGTTGGAATGAAGCCTCATCCGTAAAGAGAACATTTGCACTGAAATGAGTATTGACACATTGGCCTCCACGGGTACACTTCTGCCAATGGTTCATCCGACAATCAGCTGCTGATAGTGCCTGCACACGCTGTACATGGTACGGAAACAACTGGTTCTCCCGTAGCACTCTCCATACAGTGACGTGGTCAACGTTACCTTGTACAGCAGCAACTTCTCTGACGCTGACATTAGGGTTATCGTCAACTGCACGAAGAATTGCCTCGTCCACTGCAGGTGTTCTCGTCGTTCTAGGTCTTCCCCAGTCGCGAGTCATAGGCTGGAATGTTCCGTGCTCCCTAAGACGCCGATCAATTGCTTCGAACGTCTTTCTGTCGGGACACCTTCGTTCTGGAAATGTGTCTCGATACAAACGTACCGCGCCACGGCTATTGCCCCGTGCTAATCCATACATCAAATGGGCATCTGCCAACTCCGCACTTGTAAACATTGCACTGACTGCAAAACCACGTTCGTGATGAACACTAACCTGTTGATGCTACGTACTGATGTGCTTAATGTTAGTACTGTAGAGCAATGAGTCGCATGTCAACACAAGCACCGAAGTCAACATTACTTCCTCGATTCACCGCCAGTTGGCCCAATTGAAGGAAGGTACAGTACATACTGACGAAACTAAAGTGAACTCTAACATGGAAATTAAGCGTTTCCGGACACATGTCCACATGACATCTTTTCTTTCTTTGTGTGTGAGGAATGTTTCCTGAAAGTTTGGCCGTACCTTTTTGTAACACCCTGTATATGGATTGTTTTGAGCCAGAGGTGGAGAAAGTGCCTGCGAGCATTGATTGATCACGTAAATGACGAGGGGCCAACTGGTTCCGTTAATGGAGATGAACAGGATGCTGTTATCGTCAGTGATGACGACACATCAGAGGAGGGAGGAGATGAAAATGACGACGTTCAGACTAGTGGTACTTTTAGTCGTTTGATATTTTCCCAGATAAAATGGAGAAAAGTATTTCCACGCCCTAATGTTAGAATAAGGTCGCACAATATTATTTACCTATCTTCCAGGCGTCGTTGGTAATGCCAAATAATGTGCTATACCATTACTGTTTCAGAATCTTTAGTTTTTCTGATTTTTATTGAACAAATTTATTTGTTTACATATAATACCGTAGAGAGTCAGAGATAGAAGTATTCACAAGAAAACGTACTAAACATATAACGAACACGGAATAATGGCAGTGGGCTTTTGTATTTAGCAGGGACATACAGGGGTACTAGACTGAATTTGGAATAACTTTGGGCATCTGAAGGTACTGGGATAAAGATTATTTGCAGCACTGCAGCCCTCCACAGATTGAGGTGGACCTAAAATATTGTCAGTATTGTCGAAACGTCCTGAACGTGTCGGATCGAGTACGGACGGTCTCATAATATTCAAATCTGGACAGAGCTTCAGGGACCAGGCGCGTGTCGCTGGTGTGCACTGTTTGTCTTCCAATACGCCGTTGTGTAAATCATACCTTAGATTCAATTTTTAAAGAACTTTTTAACACAATAGAATTCCAATACGCCTATGCAAGGGTAATCTTTGTATACACCATTTTAGAATGGTTAACGGAGGATTCCCTAAGACACTGATTACTTCAAACATTATAAAGTATAGTACAGATTGGTGTATCTAACAGCAGTTTGGTTAAACGTCCCCATCTCGAAAAATGCGTCATATATCTGCAGTGACTTGTAAAAGGTCTGTGAAACACGCGTCTGTTTCACCAAATTATTACAAAGCGTGAAAAAAACTGTTTTACGTTAATTGCCAGACACATAGATCGAAGAGCCAAAGAAACTGGTACACCTGCCTAATATCGTGTAGGTCCCGGCGAGCACGCAGAAGTGCCACAACACGACGTGGCATGCTCGATTAATGCCTCAACTTAGAATTATATATTAATATCTTCAGCTGCTAAAGGGCATTGATATATATCAATGGGGATAGGTGAAAATGTTTGCCCCGACCGGGACTCGAACCCGGGATCTCCTGCTTACATGGCAGACGCTCTATCTTTTTTTTTCAGTTTTTTATTGCAGGGGGCAGCTAACCCTCTGACCGAACATGCTGACTTACCGTGCCGGCATCCATCCGAGCCACCGCGGGCTCAGAGGACAGTATGACTGCAGGGACTATCTCGCACACGCCTCCCGCAAGACCCACATTCTCACCTTACACGTCCACACACTACATTCGTAGTGCCCTACCCAATACATCCATTACTCGTGGAAGACATTCTTACCAAGTCCCGTAAGAGTTCGGGTAATATGTGTGCATCCGCACAGAAGAAGAAGGTCATGGCCGGTATTGCCAGAACTATATACTTATATAGATATGACACCACATCCATATAAGTATATAATGTTTGAAGTAGCGCTGGAGGGAACTGACACCATGAATCCTGCGGGCTGTCTATAAAGCCATAAGACTACGCAAGGTGAAAATCTCTTCTGATCAGCACGTTTCAAGGCATCCCAGATTTGCTCATTAATGTTCGTGTCTGGGGAGTTTGGTGGCCAGCGGAAATGTTTAAACTCAGAAGAATTTTCCTGGAGCCACTCTGTAGCAGTTCCGGACGTGTGGGATGTCGCATTGTCCTGTTGGAATTATCCAAGCCCGTCGGAATGCACAATGGACGTGAATGGATGCAGGTTATCAGACAGGATGCTTACGTACTTGTTACCTGTCAGAGTCGTATCTAGACGTATCAACTGCACACGCCCCACACCATTACTGAGCCTCCACCAGCTTGAACAGTCCCCTGCTGACATGCAGGCTCCATTGATTGACGAGGTTGTCTCCATTCCCGTACACGTCCATCCGCTCGATATAATTTGAAACGAGACTCGTCCGACCAGGCAACATGTGTCCGGTCATCAACAGTCCAGTGTAGGTGTTGACGAGTCTAGGTGAGGCGTATAGCTTTGTGTCTTGCAGTCATCAAGGGTACACGGGTGGGTCTTCGGCTGCGGAAGCCCATATTGGTGATGTTTCGTCGAATGATTCGGACGCAGACACTTGTTGATGGCGCAGCATTGATATCTGCAGCAATTTTTGGAAGGGTTGCACTTCTGTCACGTTGAACGATTATCTTTAGTCGTCGTTACTCCTGTACTTGCAGGATCTTTTACCGGTCACAGCAGTGTCGGAGATTTGATGTTTTACTGGATGCCTGATATTCACGGTACACTTGTGAAATAATCGTACGAGAAAATCCCCACTTCATCACTGCCTCGGAGACGCTGTGTCCCATCGCTCGTGCGCCGACGTTCAAACTCACATAAATTTTCATAACCTGCCAATGTAGCAGCAGTTACCCATCTAACAACTGCACCGGACACTTGTCTTATATAGGCGTTGCCGACCGCAGCGCCGTATTCTGCCTGTTTACATATATCTGTATTGTTATACGCATGCCTATGCCAGTTTCTTTGCCGCTTCAGTGTATAATTGTGTAAGTGGGCTGCTTGTGAGTTGGCAGCGCTGTGTAGTGCTTTGCATTGGATCTCTTACAAAAAAAAGCGGTCAGAGACTCTGTGGCTGGTCGGACTAGTTGGAAGTTAATCGCGTGTATTGTTGGGCAGTTGGAAGTTAGTCGCCAGCAGTGATGGAAGTACTGTTGGGCTGTTGGAGGCGAACAACCAGCAGAGATGCTACGAACTCAGTCTCCGATTCGCCTTGAAGATGGCTGGGAGGTTTCCAGCCGAAATATCGCAAGAAGAATTGTCGCTGTCCCGAGTGCACGCCCGAAAGATGATGGAACAATACTGTATAGGTTTGTTAGGATTTCTTCTTAGTCAGGGACATTCTTTTGTATTAATTACTTGAAGTCAGGTTATCTTTTTTTGAGTAGTCAGATTGCGTTGTGCTAGGATAGTATTGGCCAGTGTTGACATTTTAAGAATGAGTAAAGAGAAATAGGCTCAGTACGTTCAGTTTCACTCTGCTGTTTCAGAATCATTTTAAATAAAGGAGTTTCATCTGTCGACCCTTAGCCGAGGATACCTCACTGGAATCTTCTGACTTTTCTTGCAGTTTGAATAATTAGTGCAAGATTAGAAATTGGTTATTGTTTACTGCTAACGCATAATTGTTGAGATGTCACCGCCAGACACGACACTTGCTAGTTGGTAGCCTTTAAATCGGTCGCGGTCCGTTAGTATACGTCGGACCCGCGTGTCGCCACTATCAGTGATTGCAGACCGAGCGCCGCCACACGGCAGGTCTAGTCTAGAGACTCCCTAGCACTCGCCCCAGGTGTACAGCCGACTTTGCAAATGAGAGCGTATGTAGACAGTGAACCATCGCTAGCAGAGACGACAGTTTAGCATAGCTTTCATCTACGTCATTTGCTACGACCTAGCAAGGCGCCATATTCAGTTACTATTCTGAACAGATAATATTGTGAATCATGACCGTCAAGAGAGACGTTCATCGGTAATGGATTAAAGTTAAGTATCAAACTAATTACGTCCACTTTCTGAATTATAATTCCTTGTCTTGTTCCAGACCTCATGTCAGTATAGTTCTTCCCTCCTCACGCCAGCCTGTCTGAGCTAAAACGCGTGCATTTCGGCCTCCCTTCGCAACATGGTGTTGGTTCTTCTGCCAACAGAACATTGGCGACGAGTGTAAAAACGATGTTCTTATCTATAATGCCCTGAATTCATTGTGTAATGGCTTCGCCACAATCTCCAGATGTACTGTTCGAATTCTATCGCTTACAGAATCAGCAGACGCAGGCATTACTGGATGCCCTTGGACAGCTCGTCCAGGGTCAACGGGCAATGCAAAACGAAGCGGCAGCCGCCGCTCCACCGCTATCGCAGCCACAACACGTAGTTGCACCGCCTTTCAGACCTTTTGATGCTGCACTGGAAAGCCGGACGGAGTGGTCACGCCAATTTGGATTCCATCTCGCCGCCTACAGAATTCAAGGTAACGAGCAGCAGCCTTTTCTTTTGTCGTCCGTCGGTGACGAAACTTACCAGGTGATAGTCAAATTATTTCCCCGACGTGATGTAGCAAGCCTGTCCTACAAAGAAATTGAAATATGCATCTAATGCAGACAAAAACAATCAGGCAATGTAGTTGCAAAATGGTATACTTTCTTTCGTACAAATGGTACGGCAGGTCAGACTAATCAGGAGTGGGTTGCAACCTTGCAAGGCCTTACTAGGGATTGTGCTTTTGAGTGTCAATGTGGACTCCAATATTCAGATACTATGGTACGTGATCCAATTGCACAGAACGTTTCTGATGTTCGTATAAGGGTACAGATTTTGAAACTAGTCAATCCCCCCCTTCAGCAAGTGATGGACATATTGGATCGGCAGGACACACTTGACTTTGCTCAGGAATCATTTGAAACTTCGCCAGCCGTGTGTCAGGTTAACCGGCCAGCCAGGCGAGCAGCACGGAGCAGTAAACAGCCCTCGCGCTGGCCGCGCCGCTGCCACCAGGCTCTCAGCCATGTGTGCCGCGCCAGCGAGCAAATGCAGTGCTCAAATCATGCCCGCGGTGCGCTACTAAACATTCGCGTGAGAATTGCCCGTCACGCCAAGCTATTTGCTTTTTCTGTAATAAAAAAGTACATGTTCAGAGTGTTTGCCAGAAAAAGCTCAGCTCGGAAACTCAAACCCATTCCCGGCCCTTTGCTTTGCACCGGAATCGGAATCGAACCAAGGATACTCTGGCTCGCAAAACTTCGCCCATGGAAATTCATGTCGTTCATTCCACTCCGCCCAGTGCCACTCTCTCTAACAGTGATTGTGTTCATCCCATTAATAGTGTGCGTCGACATCGCTGGAAATCTTGTCAAGTCGCAAGTGATTTTGTACCAGTGTCAGTTCATGTTGCATGAGACAGTCGCTCTTGTCAGCAGGACAATAAACTTTTGGTAGACTTGGACATTAATGGCAAAGTGATAACATTCCGGCTCGATACCGGAGCTGCAGTTTCACTGATCAACCAAGACACTTACAAACTGCTGGGCACACTGTTGCGTGCCGCAAATGTTAAGCTAACTAGTTATTCAGGACAGCCGATCACTGTGTTAGGACAGTGCAGCCTTCTTGCAACATACAAGGGACAAACAAAACTTGTGTCATTGTACGTCCTTCGTTCTTCCTCTGCAGTGAACTTGTTTGGTTTCGATTTATTTCAATTGTTTAACTTGTCTGTAGTAAATCAGTGAACCAGGCTGCCTTCAGACAGTGTTTCTCGTCTATGTGAAGAATTTGCAGACATTTTTACACCGGACCTCAGTTGCGCTAAGAATTATAAAGCACATATGGAACTAAAAGTAAATGCGCAACCAAAATTTTTCAAAGCGCGCAATGTTCCCCACGGATTGCGTGATGAGGTTGCAAAACCATTACACGATTTGGAATCACAAGGTGCAATTGAACCTGTGCAGGCTTCTCTCTGGGCATCACCCTTAGTAATTTTGCCAAAAGCTTTGGGAAAATTGAGACTTTGTGTGGACTTCAAGGCAACAGTGAATCCACAACTAGTGATTGCCACTTTTCCTTTACCCCGCCCAGAAGATCTTTTTGACAAACTGTGCCCGGGTAAATATTTTTCGAAGTTGGACCTAGCAGATGCGTACTTGCAAATACCAATGGATGAAGAATCCCAGCACGTTTTGGTGGTTAACACGCATCTTGGTTTGCATCGATTCAAACGACTGCCATTCGGGTGTGCATCCGCCCCTGCATTGTTTTAGCAATATCTACAAACTGTTTGTGCATCGGTCCCTACTGCACCAAACTATCTGGACGATATTGTGATCTCTGGAAAGACGGAAGTAGAACATTTAGCCAATCTCAAAACATTATTTCAGGTCTTGCGACAAAATGGTCTTCGCTTATGGAAGGACAAATGTGTGTTTTTTGCTCGTGACTTGCCATACCTGCGCCATGTACTCAATGCCCAAGGCATACATCCCAGTCCCACACACCTCCGTGCCATACAGGACTTGCCTTCACCGCAGAGTTTGATTTTTCCCAGCACACTCTGTAGCTGCTTCAATTATTATCACAGATATGTGCGCCACGCCTCTTCCATTTCAGCTCCGCTTCATCGCTTTCGCCGTAAAGGTGTTCCGTTGGTCTGGACGACGGAATGCGAACGCGCCTTTCGCTGGTTGAAATCGGCATTGATTTCCAACACTTGCCTTACGCCATTCGATCCCCGGAAGCCCCTTTTGTTGATGGTAGATGCATCGGATTTCAGGATCGGTGCTGTGCTCGCGCACAAAGATGGCTCGCACGATCGCCCTATTGCCTTTGCTTCCAAATTGCTCTCGTCTGCACAAAGAAATTATTCACAGCTCGAAAAAGAAGCATTGGTTCTCGTACTTGGTGTTACAAAGTTTCATGATTTCTTGTATGGTCGTCACTTTACCATCATCACAGACCACAAACCTTTGACATCGCTTTTTCATGCGAACAAGCCTGTACTTCCACTTACAGTGCAAAAATTCATTCGCTGGTCTATTTTCCTCTCGCAGTACCGCTACGATAGCAGTGGACCGATACAAGATAAGCACGGAAACGCCGATGCGTTGTCCCGTTTGCCTGTTGCTGAGGATACAGCATTCGATTCCTCGAAACTTGCATGCATGTTCATTGATTTGGAAACCAATGACGTGGTCCAATCGTTTACGATTGATTTTCGTCGAGTAGCTACAGCCACAACTGCCGACCCTGTCCTTGCTACCGTTCTGCATTTTGTTGCTACGCAATGGCCCTTGTCAAAGTCACGGATCGAGGACACGTTGGTTCGCCGATTTTTTGCTCACAAGGAGAGACTTTTTGTTCGATGTGGTGTTTTGCTGTTGCGTTCTGACAATGATCAGTCCAGGGTCGTGGTCCCACGCTCGTTACAGTCCTCTGTCTTAAAAGTTTCTCCACCACGGACATTGGGGTATAGTGAGAACGAAACAACTTGCTCGTCAGCACTGTACTTGGTTCGGAATCGATGCCGCGATTACGAATATGTGGTCTTCTTGCATGGTGTGTGCCGAACAACAATCAGCACCACCGCGGAAATTCTTTCATGGCCAAAAGCCACTTTCCCTTAATAACGCTTACACATCGATTTTGCTGGTCCAATCTGAAATACTCGATGATTGGTTGTGATAGATTCGTTCAGTAATTTTCCTTTTGTTGTCGGGATGTCTTCCACGACATCGTCTGCCACCATCCAAGCGTTATCTGCTATCTTTTGCATTGAAGGTCTTCCACAGACTATTGTTTCCGACAATGGCCCACAATTTGTGTCTGCAGAATTTCAGTCATTCTGCAAGGCCAATGGTATTCAACATCTGACGTCCGCGCCGTTTTCGCCTCAGTCAAACGGTGCCGCTGAACGATTGGTCCGGACTTTCAAGTCACAGATGTTGAAGTTGAAAGAGTCGCATTCTCGGGAGGACGCGTTATTGCTCTTTTTGTCGTCGTATCGCTCTCAGCCCCGAGATGATCGCTCGCCGGCTGAGTTGCTCCACGGTCGCCCTCATCGAACCTTGATGTCTTTGCTACATCCGCCGCATGAGGTTCCTGTGCAGCGGCAGCCACCTGCTTTTGCTCCAGGCGACGCTGTCTACTACCGCCACTACAGAGGTTCACAGCGTTGGCTCGCAGGGCGCATTCTTCGCTGCCTCGGACGCGCTATGTATCTGAGATGCCGGCGCGCCTCACCAGAGGCCCCCAAAACCAATCAGCTGCGCCTCTGTCGTCGCACGGGATCTGCCGCTCGCCGTCTGCTTTCAGCGACGGTCCGTCCGGTCAGCGCCCTGGGGACCCATCTACTGGCTCGCCTCAGCCCCAGGTGTTACCGACGCTGCCTTCCATTTTGCCCCATGGCGACGCGCTGCCGCCGCCTGTTCTCCCGGCGGCGCCGCCCGCAGTGGACGCGTCGCTGCAACCGCCGGGCGCCTCCCTGGGTCACGCGCCGCCGATCGCTTCCCGTGACCAGTTGTCCTCCGACATGGAACTCTTGCCCGCTCCGGTCCATATGTCGTCTTCGCCCGTCGGGTGCCCCGGCCCGATGGAGGTCGACCCTACCGCCAGACACCACACTTGCTAGGTGGTAGCCGTTAAATCGGCCGCAGTCCTTTAGTATACGTCGGACCCGCGTGTCGCCACTATCAGTGATTGCAGACCGAGCGCCGCCACACGGCAGGTCTAGTCTAGAGAGACTCCCTAGCATTCGTCCCCTGTTGTACAGCCGACTTTTCTAGCGATGGTTCACTGACTACATACGCTCTCATTTGCTAAGACAACAGTTTAGCATAGCCTTCAGCTACGTCATTTGCTACGACCTAGCAAGGCGCCGTATTCAGTTACTATTCTGAACAGATAATATTGTGAATCATGTACCGTCAAGAGCGACGTTCATCATTAATGGATTAAAGTTAAGTATCAAACTAATTACGTCTGCTTTCTGAATTCTAATTCCTTGTCATGTTCCAGACCTCACGTCAGTATAGTCCTTCCCTCCTCACGCCAGCCTGCGTGAGCTAAAACGCGTGCATTTCAGCCTCCCTTCGTAACACGGTGTTGGCTCTTCTGCCAACACAACAATTGTATAGAGAATTTCCTTTGTAGTTTTAGTTTTCATTGTTGTACGATACTGTAATGAAGCAGTTGTGGCACGCATGTGGAGTCGCACCAAGTATTTCATAGTCGCGTTTGCAATTAATTAGATATTATTTTCAGTGCTATTTTTGATGTGTTTTCTTATTTTTGCTCTTCAAATTGTGTTTTTCTGTATTATCGTATGAAATACTGTGATAATCATGGCGTGTGAAAAGTGCAACACTAGGCTCCAAAGTAAATTGAGAAATGACAGTGAAGACGAGAGTAGTGTGTTAGCACCACCTTGTAATGAATTAACAAATGTTCAACATAATAATTTGGTAATTGAGCATAAGGAAATGGAGCAGGCAGTAAATAACGGGGTAGATACTGAAACAGTGAACAGGGAAGTATTGTCGATCGATCGGTCGGCAACAGTTCACCTTAGGAATCCGAAATGACAGAACCAAATCTTGCAAATACTGCACATTCAGGTTTTGCGTAATTACCCTTTTCTCAATCAAGTCGATATTCACTTTCTGGTTTTCAAAATGTAAATATTGTCGGTGCAAATGAAAGGCATTGGCAAGGTGTACCCGTGGTCTAGGGATAGCGTCTTTGATTCAAAATCAAAACATCTTCGTTCCCGGGTTCGATCCACGCCACTGCCTAAACTTTGATAAATAATCAGCATTGGCGGCCGAAGACTTCCGGCATAAGCAGTCAGCCTCATTCTGCCAACGGCCTTGTCAAAGAGGGCGGAGGAGCGGATAGAGGATCAGGGCACTCTCTTGTCCTAGGGGTGGGAAATTGCCCTAAAGGCGGAAGAATCAGCAATGATCAACGACATGAGGATGCAGAAGTAATGGAAACCACTGCATTAAAGACACGTAACGTGTATCCACAGGACATGTGACCTGTAACTGAAGAAGTGTCATGATGATCTCTCCATTGGCAAAAGATTCCGGAATAGTCCCCCATTCGGATCTCCGGGAGGGGACTGCCAAGGGGGAGGTTACCATGAGAAAAAGATTGAATAATCAACGAAAGGATAGCGTTCTACGAGTCGGGGGCGTGGAATGTCAGAAGCTTGAACGTGGTAGGGAAACTAGAAAATCTGAAAAGGGAAATGCAAAGGCGCAATCTAGATATATTAGGGGTCAGTGAAGTGAAGTGGAAGAAGGACAAGGATTTCTGGTCAGATGAGTATCGGGTAATATCAACAGCAGCAGAAAATGGTATAACAGGTGTAGGATTCGTTATGAAAAGGAAGGTAGGGCAGAGGGTGTGTTACTGTGAACAGTTCAGTGACCGGGTTGTTCTAATCAGAAGCGACAGCAGACCAACACCGACAACGATAGTTCAGGTATACATGCCGACGTCGCAAGCTGAAGATGAACAGATAGAGAAAGTGTATGAGGGTATTGAAAGGGTAATGCAGTATGTAAAGGGGGACGAAAATCTAATAGTCATGGGCGACTGGAATGCAGTTGTAGGGGAAGGAGTAGAAGAAAAGGTTACAGCAGAATATGGGCTTGGGACAAGGAATGAAAGAGGAGAAAGACTAATTGAGTTCTGTAACAAGTTTCAGCTAGTAATAGCGAATACCCTGTTCAAGAATCACAAGAGGAGGAGGTATACTTGTAATCTAATTGAAATCTTCCCGTATCTCCCGGCCTTTTCCATCATGGTCAGACAGAGATTCCGAAAACAGATACTGGACTGTAAGGCGTACCCAAGAGCAGATATAGACTCAGATCACAATATAGTAGTGATGAAGAGTAGGCTGAAGTTCAAGACATTAGTCAGGAAGAATCAATACGCAAAGAAGTGGGATACGGAGGTAGGCTACTAAGGAATGACGAGATACGTTTGAAGTTCTCTAACGCTATAGATACAGCAATAAGGAATAGCGCAGTAGGCAGTACAGTTGAAGAGGAATGGACATCTCTAAAAAGGGCCATCACAGAAGTTGGGAAGGAAAACATAGGTACAAAGAAGGTAGCGGCGAAGAAACCATGGGTAACAGAAGAAATACTTCAGTTGATTGATGAAAGGAGGAAGTACAAACATGTTCCGGGAAAATCAGGAATACAGAAATACAAGTCGTTGAGGAATGAAATAAATAGGAAGTGCAGGGAAGCTAAGACGAAATGGCTGCAGGAAAAATGTGAAGACATCGAAAAAGATATGATTGTCGGAAGGACAGACTCAGCATACAGGAAAGTCAAAACAACCTTTGGTGACATTAAAAGCAACGGTGGTAACATTAAGAGTGCAACGGGAATTCCACTGTTAAATGCAGAGGAGAGAGCAGATAGGTGGAAAGAATACATTGAAAGCCTCTATGAGGGTGAAGATTTGTCTGATGTGATAGAAGAAGAAACAGGAGTCGATTTAGAAGAGATAGGGGATCCAGTATTAGAATCGGAATTTAAAAGAGCTTTGGAGGACTTACGGTCAAATAAGGGAGAAGGGATAGATAACATTCCATCAGAATTTCTAAAATCATTGGGGGAAGTGGCAACAAAACGACTATTCACGTTGGTGTGTAGAATATATGAGTCTGGCGATATACCATCTGACTTTCGGAAAAGCATCATCCACACAATTCCGAAGACGGCAAGAGCTGACAAGTGCGAGAATTATCGCACAATCAGCTTAACAGCTCATGCATCGAAGCTGCTTACAAGAGTAATATACAGAAGAATGGAAAAGAAAATTGAGAATGCGCTAGGTGACGATCAGTTTGGCTTTAGGAAAAGTAAAGGGACGAGAGAGGCAATTCTGACGTTACAGCTAATAATGGAAGCAAGGCTAAAGAAAAATCAGGACACTTTCATAGGATTTGTCGACCTGGAAAAAGCGTTCGACAATATAAAATGGTGCAAGCTGTTCGAGATTCTGAAAAAAGTAGGGGTAAGCTATAGGGAGAGACGGGTCATATACAATATGTACAACAACCAAGAGGAAATAATAAGAGTGGACGATCAAGAACGAAGTGCTCGTATTAAGAAGGGTGTAAGACAAGGCTGTAGCCTTTCGCCCCTACTCTTCAATCTGTACATCGAGGAAGCAATGATGGAAATAAAAGAAAGGTTCAGGAGTGGAATTAAAATGCAAGGTGAAAGGATATCAATGATACGATTCGCTGATGACATTGCTACCCTGAGTGAAAGTGAATAAGAATTAAATGATCTGCTGAACGGAATGAACCGTCTAATGAGTACACCGTATGGTTTGAGAGTAAATCGGAGAAAGACGAAGGTAATGAGAAGTAGTAGAAATGAGAACAGCGAGAAACTTAACATCAGGATTGATGGTCACGAAGTCAATGAAGTTAAGGAATTCTGCTACCTAGGCAGTAAAATAACCAATGACGGACGGAGCAAGGAGGACATCAAAAGCAGACTCGCTATGGCAAAAAAGGCATTTCTGGCCAAGAGAAGTCTACTAATATCAAATACCGGCCTTAATTTGAGGAAGAAATTTCTGAGGATGTACGTCTGGAGTACAGCATTGTATGGTAGTGAAACATGGACTGTGTGAAAACTGGAACAGAAGAGAATCGAAGCATTTGAAATGTGGTGCTATAGACGAATGTTGAAAATTAGGTGGATTGATAAGGTAAGGAATGAGGAGGTTCTATGCAGAATCGGAGAGGAAAGGAATATGTGGAAAACACTGATAAGGAGAAGGGACAGGATGATAGGACATCTGCTAAGACATGAGGGAATGACTTCCATGGTATTAGAGGGAGCTGTAGAGGGCAAAAACTGTAGAGGAAGACAGAGATTGGAATACGTCAAGCAAATAATTGAGGACGTAGGTTGCAAGTGCTACTCTGAGATGAAGAGGTTAGCACAGGAGAGGAATTCGTGGCGGCCGCATCAAACCAGTCAGTAGACTGATGAAAAAAAAAAAAAGCAGGCCTATTGACACCACACAGTCAACATGGATTTAGAAAACATCTGTATTTCTGGATTTCCGGAAGACTTTTGACACGGTACCACACAAGCGGCTCGTAGAAAAATTGCGTGCTTATGGAATATCGTCTCAGTTATGTGACGAGATTTGCGATTTCCTGTCAGAGAGTCACAGTTCGTAGTAATTGACGGAAAGTCGTCGAGTAAAACAGAAGTGATTTCTGGTGCTCCCCAAGGAAGTGTTATAGGCCCTTTGCTGTTCCTTATCTATATAAACGATTTGGGAGACACTCTTGGTTGTTTGCAGATGATGCTGTCGTTTATCGACTAATTAAGTGATCAGAGGATCAAAACGAATTGCAAAATGATGTAGAAAAGATATCTGAATGGTGCGAAAAGTGGCAGTTGACCCTAAATAACGAAAAGTGTGAGATCATCCACGTGGGTGCTAAAAGGAACTCGTTAAATTTCGGTTACACGATAAATCAGTCTAATCTAAAAGCCGTAAATTCAACAATTACGAACAACTTAAATTGGAAGGAACACATTTAAAATGTTGTGGGGAAGGCTAACCAAAGATTGCGTTTTATTGGCAGGACAATTAGAAAATGTAACGGGTCTACTAAGGAGACTGCCTACACTACGCTTGTCCGTCCTCTTTTAGGATACTGCTGTGCGGTGTGGGATCCTTACCAGGTAGGACTGACGGCGTACATCGAATAAGGTCAAAGAAAGGCAGCACGTTTTGCATTATCGCGAAATACGGGAGAGAGTGTCACAGAAATGATACAGGATCTGGGCTGGACATCGTTAAAAGAATGGCGTTTTTCGTTGCGACGGGAACTTGTCACGGATCTCCAATCACCAACTTTCTCCTCCGAATGCGAAAATATTTTGTTGACCCCGACTTACATAGGGAGGAACAATCACCACGATAAAATAAACGAAATGAGAGCTCGTACGGAAAGAAATAGGTGTTCGTTCTCTCCGCGCTATACGAGATTCGAATAATAGAGAATTGTGAAGGTGGTTCGATGAACCCTGTGCCAGGCAGCTGAATATGATTTACAAAGTACCCATGTAGATGTAGAAGGGGTAAGATAGATACTGCCTTGTATGAATATCAAGAGCTCAGATGGAAACCCAGTTCTAAGCAAAAAAGAGAAAGCAGAAAGGTGGAAGGAGTATATAGAGGGTCTATACAAGGGCGCTCTACTTGAGGACAATATTATGGAAATGGAAGAGGATGTAGATGAAGATGAAATGAGAGATATGATAATGCGTGAAGAGTTTGACAGAGCACTGAAAGACCTGAGTCGAAACAATGCCCCGGGATTAGACAACATTCCATTGGAACTACTGACAGCCTTGGGAGAGCCAGTCCTGACAAAACTCTATCATCTGGTGAGCAAGATGTATGAGACAGGCGAAATACCCTCAGACTTCAAGAAGAATATAATAATTCCAATCCCAAAGAAAGCAGGTGTTGACAGATGTGAAAATTACAGAACTATGAGTTTAGTAAGTCACAGCTGCAAAATACTAACGCGAATTCTTTACAGACGAATGGAAAAACGGGTAGAAGCCGACCTCGGCGAAGATGAGTTTGGATTCCGCAGAAATGTTGGAACACGTGAGGCAATACTGACCTCACGACTTATCTTAGAAAATTGATTAAGGAAAGGCAAACCTATATTTCTACCATTTGTAGACTTAGAGAAAGCTTTTGACAATGTTGACTGGAATACTGACTTTCAAATTCTAAAGGTGGCAGGGGTAAAATACAGGGAGCGAAAGGCTATTTACAATTTGTACAGAAACCAGATGGCAGTTATAAGAGTCGAGGGGCATGAAAGGGAAGCAGCGGTTGGGAAGGGAGTGAGACAAGGTTGTAGCCTGTCCCCGATGTTATTCAATCTGTATATTGAGCAAACAGTAAAGGAAAGAAAAGAAAAATTCGGAGTAGGTATTAAAATCCATGGAAAAGAAATAAAAACTTTGAGGTTCGCCGAAGACATTGTAATTCTGTCAGAGACAGCAAAGGACTTGGAAGAGCAGTTGAACGGAATGGACCGTGCCTTGAAAGGAGGATACAAGATGAACATAAACAAAAGCAAAACGAGGATAATAGAATTTAGTCGAATTAAGTCGGGTGATGCTGAGGGAATTAGATTAGGAAATTAGACACTTAAAGTAGTAAATGAGTTTTGCTATTTGGGGAGCAAAATAACTGATGATGGTCGAAATAGAGAAGATATAAAATGCAGACTGGCAATGGCAAGGAAAGCGTTTCTGAAGAAGAGAAATTTGTTAACATCGAATACAGATTTAAGTGTCAGGAAGTCGTTTCTGAAAGTATTTGTATGGAGTGTAGCCAAGTATGGAAGTGAAACATGGACGATAAATAGTTTGGACAAGAAGAGAATAGAAGCTTTCGAAATGTGGCGCTACAGAAGAATGCTGAAGATTAGATGGGTAGATCACATAACTAATAAGGAGGTATTGAATAGAATTGGGGAGAAGAGGAGTCTGTGGCACAACTTGACGAGAAGAAGGGACTGGTTGGTAGGACATGTCCTGAGGCATCAGGGGATCACAAATTTAGCATTGGAAGGCAGCTTGGAGGGTAAAAATCGTAGAGGGAGACCAAGAGATGAATACACTAAGCAGATTCAGAAGGATGTTGGCTGCAGTAGGTACTGGGAGATGAGGCTTGCACAGGATAGGCTAGCATGGAGAGCTGCATCAAACCAGTCTCAGGACTGAAGACCACAACAACAACAGATGCAGAAGCACCGGGGCCCTCCCCACGGACATGTCCCCACCCCCCACAGCTGTATCCCGCGTCGACGCGCCACAGGTGCCGCCGGCCCTCGCCACACGTGCCCTTGCGCCCTGGCCGTCCCTTTTGACTCGCTCGCCGCTGTATCGACCAGCCCAGGGCCGCACGCGCCCGCCGCTGCCTTGCCACGCCCCCTCGCAGAACTCGCGCTCTGACCAGCAGTACACACAACACAAGAGGTCTGTCGTCCGAGCGTACACAAATCTCGGGTTGCAGTATCCGACCAAAACTGTCCGTACCTTACTCGTTCGTAATATCGCAATGAAACTGTCGTACTCTTGAAAGTTTGGAAACTAAAGTACCAACAAAACTTTTTAATCGAATACGGATGCGGACCACTCCTGCTATAGCGAATAGACGTTGCCAGAAATGACTGCAACCAGTCGGTCGTCTTCTGTGACGGCAGACTTTATAACCGCGATTCGGCGCCAGACACTACGCCGTCCTCGATTTGTCAACCCGACGTTCACGAGAAATGAAAACAGACTACGAGCCAGTCATCATCATCATAATTTAAGACTGATTATGCCTTTCAGCGTTCAGTCTGGAGCATAGCCCCCCTTATAAAATTCCTCCATGATCCCCTATTCAGTGCTAACATTGGTGCCTCTTCTGATGTTAAACCGATTACTTCAAAATCATTCTTAACCGAATCCAGGTACCTTCTCCTCGGTCTGCCCCGACTCCTCCTACCCTCTACTGCTGAATCCACGAGTCTCTTGGGTAGCCTTGCTTCTCCCATGCGTGTAACATGACCCCACCATCTAAGCCTGTTCGCCCTGACTGCTACATCTATAGAGTTCATTCCCAGTTTTTCTTTGATTTCCTCATTGTGGACACCCTCCTGCCATTGTTCCCATCTACGAGTACCTGCAATCATCCTAGCTACTTTCATATCCGTAACCTAAACCTTGTTGATAAGGTAACCTGAATCCACCCAGCTTTCGCTCCCATACAACAAAGTTGGTCGAAAGATTGAACGGTGCACAGATAACTTAGTCTTGGTACTGACTTCCTTCTTGCAGAAGAGAGTAGATCGTAGCTGAGCGCTCACTGCATTAGCTTTGCTACACCTCGCTTCCAGTTCTTTCGCTATGTTGCCGTCCTGTCAGAACAGGTGGACGGTTTCAAGTACTTAGGATGCATATTCTAACTTTGTTCCTCCTATTTGGCAATCAATCCGTTTATATTTCTTTCCCACTGACATTACTTTCGTTTTGGAGATGCCAATCTTCATACCATAGTCCTTACATTTCTGATCTAGCTGTGAAATATTACTTAACTTTCAATCGAATCTGCCATCACAAATAAGACATCCGCATATGCGAGACTGCTTATTTTGTGTTCACATATCTTAATCTCACCCAGCCAGTCTATTGTTTTCAACATATGATCCATAAATAATATGAACAACAGTGGAGACAGGTTACAGCCTTGTCTTACCCCTGAAACTATTCTGAACCATGAACTCAATTTACCGTCAACTCTAACTGCTGCCTGACTATCCATGTAAAGACCTTTAATTGCTTGCAAAAGTTTGCCTCCTATTCCATAATCTCGTAGAACAGACAATAACGTCCTCCTACGAACCAGGTCATATGCCTTTTCTAGATCTATAAAGCATAGATACAGTTCCCTGTTCCACTCGTAACACTTCTCCATTACTTGCCGTAAGCTAAAGATCTGGTCCTGACAACCTCTAAGAGGCCTAAACTCACACTGATTTTCATCCAATTTGTCGTCAACTAATAGTCGCACTATACTTTCAACAATACCTGAGAAGATTTTACACACAACGCTGATTAAAGAGATACCTCTGTAGTTGTTACAATCTTTTCTGTTTCCATGTTCAAAGATTGGTGTGATTACTGCTTTCGTCCAGTCTGATGGAACCTGTCTCGACTCCCACGCCATTTCAATTATCCTGTGTAGCCATTTAAGACCTGACATTCCACTGTATTTGATGAGTTCCGACTTAATTTCATCCACCCCAGCAGCTTTATTGCACTGCAATCTATTGACCATTTTCTCCACTTCCTCAAATGTGATCCTATTTCCATTATCATTCCTATCCCATTGTACATCGAAATCTGAAACGTTACTGATCGTATTTTCACCTACATGGAGCAACTCTTCAAAATTTTCCCTCCATCTGCCAAGGAATCAACAGGATTCACCAGCAGTTTTCCTGACCTGTCCAAAATACTTGTCATTTCCTTCTTACCTCCCTTTCGGAGACTGCTAATTACACTTCAGACTGGTTTTCCAGCAGCTTGACCCATAGTCTCCAACCTGTTTCCAAAGTCTTCCTAAGATTTCTTCTTGGATGCTGCAATTATCTGTTTGGCTTTGTTTCTTTCTTCAACTTAACTTTCGCTGTCTACCCGAGTTCTAGTATTTAGCCATTTTTGAAACGCCTTCTTTTTCCTTTTACAGGCTGCCTTGACTGTGTCATTCCACCAAGCTGTTTGCTTCATCCTATCTTTACACACTACCGTTCCAAGTCATTCTTTAGCCACTTCTAGTACTGTGTCCCTGTACCTTGTCCATTCCTCTTCCAATGACTGTAATTGACTACATTCAACTACGAGCCATTAACAAAAAAAAAAAAATTAATTAATTTGCTCTCGCAGCTGTGATTTCCTGTTTCATTGTATACTTCCAAAATATGATAAATACAGTCATTCAGGGCAATTACACTGTACAATCGGTTAAATATTAAGGACCATTAGGATTCTAAGACCCCCCCTTTTCCCAGGAACGGGTGGAAATTTATGTACCCTACTGAGGTCTACAATTTCCTGACAACGTAAGAATCTGCAGCTTCTAGGTCAATCCAATCAAACGATAGGCCATTAATGTCACAAATTTTGATACAAACTCACTCAACAAAAGCGACAGTGTACTTCGCTATGATCTACAATCATTAAATTTGGCACGAAGCACGGTTTCACAGAGTAGTTGTTGTGGTCTTCAGTCCTGAGACTGGTTTGATGCAGCTCTCCATGCTTCTCTATCCTGTGCAAGCTTCTTCATCTCCCAGTATCTACTGCAACCTACATCCTTCTGAATCTGCTTAGCGTATTCATCTCTTGGTCTCCCTCTACGATTTTTACCCTCCACGCTGCCCTCTAATACTAAATTGGTGATCCATCGATGCCTCAGAACATGTCCTACCAACCGATCCCTTCTTCTAGTGAAGTTGTGCCACAAGCTCCTCTTCTCCCCAATCCTATTCAATACTTCCTCATTAGTTATATGATCTACCCATCTAATCTTCAGCATTCTTCTGTAGCACCACATTTCGAAAGCTTCTATTCTCTTCTTGTCCAAACTATTTATCGTCCATGTTTCACTTCCATACATGGCTACACTCCATACAAATACTTTCAGAAACGACTTCCTGACACTTAAATCTGTACTCGATGTTAACAAATTTCTCTTCTTCATTGCCAGTCTACATTTTATATCCTCTCTATTTCGACCATCATCAGTTATTTTGCTCCCCAAGTAACAAAACTTCTTTACTACTTTAAGTGTCTCATTTCCTAATCTAATTCCCTCATCACCACCCGACTTCATTCGACTACATTCCATTATCCTCGTTTTGCTTTTGTTGATGTTCATCTTATATCCTCCTTTCAAGACACTGTCCATTCCGTTCAACTGCTCTTCCAAGTCCTTTGCTGTCTCTGAGGTTCGCCGATGACATTGTAATTCTCTCAAAGTTTTTATTTCTTCTTCCTGGATTTTAATACCTACTCCGAATTTTTCTTTTGTTTCCTTTACTGCTTGCTCAATATACAATTGAATAACATCGGGGAGAGGCTACAACCCTGTCTCACTCCCTTCCCAACCACTGCTTCCCTTTCATGTCCCTCGACTCTTATAACAGCCATCTGGTTTCTGTACAAATTGTAAATAGCCTTTCGCTCCCAGTATTTTACCCCTGCCACCTTCAGAATTTGAAAGAGAGTCAACATTGTCAAATGCTTTCTCTAAGTCTACAAATGCTAGAAACGTAGGTTTGCCTTTCCTTAATCTAGCTTCTACGATAAGTCGTAGGGTCAGTATTGCCTCACGTGTTCCGATATTTCTACGGAATCCTAACTGATCTTCCCCGAGGTCGGCTTCTACTAGTTTTTCCATTCGTCTGTAAAGAATTCGCGTTAGTATTTTGCAGCTGTGACTTACTAAACTCATAGTTCTGTAATTTTCACATCTGTCAACACCTGCTTTCTTTGGGATTGGAATTATTATATTCTTCTTGAAGTCTGAGGGTATTTCGCCTGTCTCATACATCTTGCTCACCAGATGGTAGAGTTTTGTCAGGACTGGCTCTCCCAAGGCCGTCAGTAGTTCCAATGGAATGTTGTCTACTCCGGGGGCCTTGTTTCGACTCAGGTCTTTCAGTGCTCTGTCAAACTCTTCACGCCTTATCGTATCTCCCATTTCACCTTCATCTACATCCTCTTCCATTTCCATAATATTGTCCTCAAATGCATCGCCCTTGTATAGACCTTCTATATACCCCTTCCACCTTCCTGCTTTCCCTTCTTTGCTTAGAACTGGTTTCCATCTGAGCTCTTGATATTCATACAAGTTGTTCTCTTTTCTCCAAAGGTCTCTCTAATTTTCCTGTAGGCAGTATCTATCTTACCCCTAGTGACATAAGCCTCTACATCCTTACATTTGTCCTCTAGCTATCCCTGCTTAGGCATTTTGCACTTCCTGTCGATTTAATTTTTGAGACGTTTATAAAACTGCAGTAAATGAAGCAGGCAAAAAGGAATACATTTTCTCCTTTCATCAATTAAATTCAATATTTCTTCTGTTACCCAAGGATTTCTACTAGCCCTCGTCTTTTTACCTACTTGATCCTCTGCTGCCTTCACTACTTCATCCCTCAAAGCTACCCATTCTTCTTCTACTGAATTTCTTTCCCCCATTCCTGTCAATTGTTCCCTTATGCTCTCCCTGAAACTTTGTGCAACCTCTGCAAAAAGGTGGGAATTTAAGGAGATGGGACCTGGATAAACTGATTAAATCAATTTCTTCAGTTTTAATCTACAGTTCATAACCAGTAGATTGTGGTGAGAGTCCACATCTGCCCCTGGAAATATCTTACAGTTTAAAACCTGGTTCATAAATCTCTGTCTTCTCATTATATAATCTATCTGAAACCTGTCAGTATCTCCAGGCTTCTTCCATGTATACAACCTTCTTTTATGATTCTTGAACCAAGTGCTAGCTATGATTAAGTTGTGCTCTGTGCAAAATTCTACCAGACGGCTTCCTCTTTCATTTCTTAGCCCCAATCCATATTCACCTACTACGTTTCCTGCTCTCCCTTTTCCTACTACCGAATTTCAGTCACCCGTGACTATTAAATTTTCATCTCCCTTCACTATCTGAATAATTTCTTTTATTTCATCATACATTTCTTCAATTTCTTCGTTATCTGCAGAGCTAGTTTGCATATAAACTTGTACAACTGTAGTAGGCGTGGGCTTCATGTCTCTCTTAGTCACAATAATGCGTTCACTATGCTGTTTGTAGTAGCTTACCGGCACTCCTAATTTTTTATTCATTATTAAACCGACTCCTGCATTACCCCTTTTTGATTTTGTATTTATAACCCTGTATTCGCCTGACCAAAAGTCTTGCTCCTCCTGCCAGCGAACTTCACTAATTCCTACTATATCTAACTTTAACCTATCCATTCCCTTTTTAAATTTTCTAACCTACCTGCCCGATTAAGGAATCTGACTTTCCACGCTCTGATCCGTAGAACGCCAGTTTTCTTTCTCCTGATAACGACGTCCTCTTGAGTAGTCCCCGCCCGGAGATCCGAATGGGGGACTATTTTACCTCCGGAATATTTTACCCAAGAGGACGCCATTATCATTAAACCATACAGTAAAGCTGCATGCCATCGGGAAAAATTACGGCTGTAGTTAACCCTTGCTTTCAACCGTTCGCAGTACCAGCACAGAAAGGCCGTTTTGGTTAGTGTTTTTTTGGTCATCAGTCTACTGACAGGTTTGATGCGGCCCGCCACGAATTCCTTTCCTGTGCTAACCTCTTCATCTCAGAGCAGCACTTGCAACCTACGTCCTCAATTATTTGCTTGACGTATTCCAATCTCTGTCTTCCTCTACAGTTTTTGCCCTCTACAGCTTCCTCTAGTGCCATGGAAGTCATTCCCTCATGTCTTAGCAGATGTCCTATCATCCTGTCCCTTCTCCTTATCAGTGTTTTCCACATATTCCTTTCCTCTCCGATTTTGCGTAGAACCTCCTCATTCCTTACCTTATCAGTCCACCTAATTTTCTTTAGCCTTGCTTCCATCATTAGCCGTAACGTCAGAATTGCCTCTCTCGTCCCTTTACTTTTCCTAAAGCCAAACTGATCGTCACCTAGCGCATTCTCAATTTTCTTTTCCATTCTTCTGTATATTATTCTTGTAAGCAGCTTCGATGCATGAGCTGTTAAGCTGATTGTGCGATAATTCTCGCACTTGTCAGCTCTTGCCGTCTTCGGAATTGTGTGGATGATGCTTTTCCGAAAGTCAGATGGTATATCGCCAGACTCATATATTCTACACACCAACGTGAATAGTCGTTTTGTTGCCACTTCCCCCAATGATTTTAGAAATTCTGATGGAATGTTATCTATCCCTTCTCCCTTATTTGACCGTAAGTCCTCCAAAGCTCTTTTAAATTCCGATTCTAATACTGGATCCCCTATCTCTTCTAAATCGACTCCTGTTTCTTCTTCTATCACATCAGACAAATCTTCACCCTCATAGAGGCTTTCAATGTATTCTTTCCACCTATCTGCTCTCTCCTCTGCATTTAACAGTGGAATTCCCGTTGCACTCTTAATGTTACCACCGTTGCTTTTAATGTCACCAAAGGTTGTTTTGATTTTCCTGTATGCTGAGTCTGTCCTTCCGACAATCATATCTTTTTCGATGTCTTCACATTTTTCCTGCAGCCATTTCGTCTTAGCTTCCTTGCACTTCCTATTTATTTCATTCCTCAGCGACTTGTATTTCTGTATTCCTGATTTTCCCGGAACATGTTTGTACTTCCTCCTTTCATCAATCAACTGAAGTATTTCTTCTGTTACCCATGGTTTCTTCGCCGCTACCTTCTTTGTACCTATGTTTTCCTTCCCAACTTCTGTGATGGCCCTTTTTAGAGATGTCCATTGCTCTTCAACTGTACTGCCTACTGCGCTATTCCTTACTGCTGTATCTATAGCGTTAGTGTTACGAGACCAGATCAGTCAGTCATCCAGACTGTTGCCCCTGCAACTATTGAAAAGGCTGCTGCCCCTCTTCAGGAACCACACGTTTGTCTGGCCTCTCAGCAGATACCCTTCCGTTGTGGTTGCACCTACGGTACGGCTATCTGTATCGCTGAGGCACGCAATCCTCCCCACCAATGGCAAGGTCCATTGTTCTTGGGGGGGGGGGGGGGGGGCGGGGATTTCACAGAGTAAGCAAAGGGAAAATATCCGAAAATTGTTAATTTGTAATTACATCACACGAAAAAAACTTTTTGTCATTTGTTATCCAACTGTCTGTCTGTCCGTCCGTATGTTACGTCCATCTTCTCTCAGGAGCGGTGACATACATCAAGTTGAAATTTACGACTCCCTTGTGGATGTAAAACATCGAAGCTTCTAAGTCGACGCAATCAAAAGATACGCCAATTTCTGTCACATGTTTTGATACTCGCAAACTCACTCATCCAAACCCTGTAGGGCACTTCCCGTTGACTTCGAAACATGAAATTTGGCGAGAAGCTAGGTTACACACTACAAGTAATGGAAAAAAGCCGGCCGGTGTGGCCGTGCGGTTCTAGTCGCTTCAGTCTCGAACCGCGTGACCGCTACGGTCGCAGGTTCGAACCCTGCTCCGGGCATGGATGTGTGAGAACCTAACTTACCTAAGGACATCAAAGTTCTATGGGACTGAGCATTATGGGACTTAACATCTGTGGTCATCAAAGGCATTTGAACCATTTAATGGGAAAAAAATTTGATTTGTAATTATGTCACACGAAAAAGTATTTCTTTCTCATTTCTTGACCGACAGTGTGCCTGTCTGGCTGCTAAGAGCGCTTTTTCTCAGGAGTGGGTTGACGTATCACGTTGAACTTTATGTCACATACTGAGGTGTGTGGTCACTTTGCGAAATAAACGTCCGTATCTTTTGATGGCGTTGTCGTAGATTTTGACACAGAAAAACTCACTCATCAAAATCTGTACGGTTCTTCCCGTTGGTCTCGAATCGTGACATTTGGCACGAAGAATGGCTTCACTATACTAGTCATGCGAAAAATCGAATTTTTAATTTGTCGTTACATCTTATGAAAGAAAATTTTTTGTTATTTATTAGACTGTCCCTCTGTGCATATATCTGTCAAGACCACTTTTCCTCAGGAACACATAAGTGTGTCAAATTGAAATTGATGTCACGTACCAAGGTCCCGTGGCGGTATAACGTACGTTGGCCTCTACGCCAGTGTAGTCGAATGACGCGACCACATATGTCACATGTCTCGACGGTCACACAGTCGCACCTCAAAATCTATAGCGCACTTCACGTTGGCCTAGAATCACGCAATTTGGCTAAAAGCAAGGTTCCACAGAACAACCGAAGGAGTGTAATTATATCACAACAAGAATAATATTTATTTTGTCATCTGTTATCCGACGTTAAACACGAAATTAAAACAATGAGTGACTTTTACGTTGCGACCCACTCAGCCTGAATGCAGAACTACTTAGACATCCGGCAAGGAATGACTCTGCTGCTGATATTACTGCACACAGACTTGTCTGCTAATGTTTGTTGACGTGCCGTATCTACGTTAGCAGTCGCTCCTGCATATCTGGTGAGGGATACATTCCGGAACGAGCTAAAGGATCAATGAAGCCATTCCTAGTCCGATGTCTCACTTTTACCACTGCGACCCAGTCAGCCGGAATGCAGAACTTGTGATTATTATAATAATGGTCGCCTGCCTCCTGTGTGACCTTATGTCACATTTATATGATTAAAATCAAAACATCCGCCGGGAAAGCTTGAAGAGTCACATCTGGTATCTTTACGGGGAGGAGATGGCGAAGAACGTATGTGAGTTTGACAAGTTACGTCGCAAGAGAGGTAGAGTGTTAAGCAGCCTTGCATTTTTACAGCGATGCCGCGACAAGCAAACATGCCTATGTTTGCTAAAATTAAACATTGTATAAATTCTGCGGCTGCCATTAGTATTAAACGACGGGCACTTGCGAGAGAAAGGGTGCGCTACATGCGTCAGGAATTGTGCTCGGCGTCCAGACAACTACTATCACTCCATCTGGAGATTTCAGCGAACCTCTCAGCAGTATCCTGGAAGTGGGTAGACAGCGCCGCTTGGGCACTGGCTAACTGGACTCAACGACAGGCTAAGGTTCGTCAAATGACTAAACACGATCGACTCGAAGCCCGAACGCAAGAAGACTTGCCAAGAAGACGTACCGCGTTTGATCTCACGGAGAAGACTCTAAACGACGCTGCAGTTTCGGTGCTAGGGAAGGCTCTGAATTTTGCACCTACACCAGGGACCATTCCCATGCGAGGTGTGATCAGTGGAAACTTTCTAAGGATGCTGCTGAAGAGATTAGGCGCGGCACATGCCGCATCTTAACTCGAGCTTCATCTAAGAGGTCCAACTTTAACATCACCTCAGCTGAAAGAAATGCTCTAGGACAGGGCTTCCCAACCTTTTCAGCTGGCGGACTCCTTCTTCAGTCGAAAATCCATGGCGGACCCCTAGTCAGTCAAGAGCACAGGAACTTTAAATTTCAGAGCGAAACCCATGGGAACTGAAAGCTTCTTAATGCAAGTGCCATGTTCCCAATGAACCTCCCCCCCCCCCCTTTCCTTCCCCCCCGAAGTATCAATTGTCTTTGGATTAGAGATGAATGAAAACAACTTGAAATTAACGATCCAATTTGAATTCCCACTTTATCCAGACACTTACTAGTGGATTTACTCCCTTTGTTCAACACACTATAGCCTTATTAAAATTGCTCTTGGAGGAAGACAGCTCCATCGTGTGAAATTTCGATTACTAAGTAATCAACGTCACGTCCGAACTGTTCGCTGTTGACAAGCTGCCGCTTGTGGTCTGTTCACTTCCACTATTTGGCTACTGTTGGGTAAGGAGCATGCGTATTTCGTAACAGTCGTTTTTCTTGAAATTCGAAGAAAAACGTTCAAATGTATGTAAAGTCTTTCTTTGGTCGTCCTCCCTCCTCATTCATTTCAACTGGAAACTTCCCTTGTTGTGAAGACGATGGAGAAACTGCACCCTTCTTCAATGATCCTGACTTCAGCCACCGATCCATGTTAGAAGTAATAAACTGACAAAGCGAGTTTAACATTTAATGATGCCTGGGGCCGCATACGGGCCAGCAAGCGCTGTGATTGGTCGACAAAGCTCGCTCCGCGCATGCGTAAAAGGTTTCAGCGCATCTGGTGCCGTGAGCCGGGGCTCAAACAACCCCCGTATTGCTGCGAAACAGTCGATCAGAGAAGCTGCATTCTCCGGCACTAAGTGTGTATACGTTCTCACTAAGGAACGGCAAAGGCTGCTTGGGGATACGACCTGAAGTGAAAGTACACATGTTTTTCAGACGGAAAAAAAATAAATATGAATTTGATTTTCACATTTTTATTCAATAATTTTATTATTTTACACGATTTGGTGAAAGGTGGCCGCGGAACCCCTAGAAAGCCGGCCTGCGGACCACACGTTGGCAAGCCCTGCTCTAGGAGAATTGAGAGAAGACCGAGACATCGTCACCTTACCTGCTGACAAAGGAAATGCTACTGTGCTTCTCTCACGCACAGAATATAACAGCAAGATACACAAACTGTTCGACGATCCTGCATATAGTAACTTAAAAAGTGTTCCGACTGGTAGGGTCCAGAGAAAGACTGTGGAACTCGTCAGGAAGAGCTCGATTACAGCGGAAGTTTCGAAGAGTTTGCGTCAACGGGCTGCACTTCCCCCTAGACTCTACGGCCTACCCGAGACCCACAAGAGTGCGGTGCCTCTCCGTCCCATTGCAAGTAACACAGGAGCACCTACTTATTTTGTTGCCAAATGCCTGACATCACTATTGGGACTTCCCGTAGGCGAGTGCGACCACCACATTGGAAACTCTGAAGATTTCGTTAGGGCTCCTGAAAACTTGTAGATTGCAATCATCGGACCTCTTAGCAAGCTTCGATGTTGTGTCTTTATTTACAAACGCGTCTTTGCAGGACTCTTTGGAGCTCATTAGCAACAAGTCTGAGGAGGCCATAGTAGCATTATTTAAACACGTGCTTACTTCAACATACTTCTTATTTCATGACCAATATTTTGAAGAATTGGTTGGTGTCGCCATGGGAAGCCCTCTGTCTCCTGTGGGGCCAATTATTTTACGGAGGACTTTGAAGAAAAAGCACCAAGCCACTCTGAAGCCCTCTTGTTTTCTGCGATATGTGGATGCTGCTACATTTGTGGTGTGGCCACATCGACTTGATACACTACCTACGTTTCTTCAGCATCTGAATTCGCTGCATCCGAATACAAACTTCACAATGGAGGTGGAAAAAGACGGTACTTTACCTTTTCTTGATGTTTTCGTACGAAGGAAAGCAGATGGAACCGTGCGACACAGCATCTACCGCAAGCCAACGCATACGGATCTGTATCTGCAGGCCACAAGCTGCCATCATCCTGCACAATGCGGTAGTGCATTACGTACGTTAGTTCACAGAGAACGTGTGACATCTGATCCTCAAAGCCTGTCGAGTGAAATACAACATTTGCCGTATTTTGGTGCCATGACGACAAGAATTGGAAGAGCCCTCGGAAGATACGGAATTAAGTGTGCTTTTTAACCGGCTACAAAACTGAGAAACCTGTTGGGTTCGGTTAAGGATGACCTTGGCCTGAGGAAACGTGGTGTGTACAAGACTCCTCGCCAATGTGGGGCAGCTTATATAGGCCGGACACGCCGCACAGTACAAGAACGTTGCTGTGAATATCAGCGTCATACACGCCTTCGTCAGCCGGAAAAGTCGGAAATGGCGGAACACTGCCTGAATACAGGACATCGGATGACTTATGAAAAGACGGAAGTTTCATCCCCGGCATCATCTTTCTGGGATTGCTTCATTAACGAAGCAGTACATATCCGTACAACCGATAATCTCATCAACAAGGATGCGGGATTTCAACTGAGCACAGCCTGGAACCTTGCACTGGCTGCTATTAAGGGGACCACACCCTGCCTATCTAACTCGTGTTAATTTAGGCAAGTATTTGACCCATTTCTGAAAAAAAACTATTTGATGCAGGACCTTAACATTTTTACTTTATGTTACATGATGCTAATAGAGTCAACTTTACTAAAATCTACTGTATCCATTGTATAGTCTTTAAGAAATACTTTTTTAACTTTATCAACAAAAAATATTAAGTTTTTACTGCAGAAAATATTTTTTTGTGAACTTCCTAATGGGGGAATATTAATGAATGTAGTACCAGAGGTGGCTTTTTATGTCATGCAGAGTCTCTGAAAATTTCATTCATTTATTTATGATAGTTTCTGATATAATGGGGCATATCTACTGAAAATTTTAGTTTGTGGGAAATTAAAGAAAAAACTTTTTAAATTTGTTAAAGTCACTTACAGTTAATTAAAACTGCCCTGCTGCATATGATGGCCATTCTTTGGCCGCTAGCGGGTCTTCCAGCTTCTTTTTCACCTTCCTGGATGTTTGTCTTGCTTTCTTGGGGATTTTACATGCAGACCTGTCTGCATCGGCTATCCTCATTTTATCGCAGTGTTGCAGCCCAGTGACCATATTTTCACCAGGATTAATTCCCAGCTTTTTCAGTACCCAACACTTTCCATTATTACCACAACTGAATGTAATAACAGCATCATGCACTCCTAGTTTCATTGTATGCATGCCCACAAATACAGTTTTAGGAAGGCGGTTCCAAATTATGCTGTTGAAACAGACATCTGGGTTCTGTGTCTGCCCATGAAGACATTTCCTTTGAAGGTCAGGATGAGCCAAGTGTCAGAAAATAGATTTAATTGCTGTAATAACAGCAGCAGGAAGAGAATGCTGGTGAGAATAATATTCTCCAGTTGCCTGAGCCCTATTGTATTTGCGCCACGAATTTTCTCCTCATGGACACAATCCATGACATGGCTTGTCATCATTAGAGGACTTATGGAAGAATATGGCCCAAACATCTCTCTTCAATGCCTCGAGATTTTCTTTATTTCTCCTAATTGCCTGTCCAAAGTATACGTGCAAGTTTTCTAGTTCAGTTTTAGTTAACCGACCCTATCCGGTCAACAATTTTCCTTCTAATTTTTTTCTTTCATATCAACAGTTAGTTTTCTCAGCCTTGTTCCCAAACGTTTTTGAACATGGCCTACACATTCTGTTTTGCTAATAATGGCATCGCCATATGGCTGAGAGTTCACCACATTGTTGTATGCCTGTCACTATCGCCCAAATATTTGGTATAACGTACGCCTCTTGTTTCTACGGAGTGATGAAATATTTCTTGTAATCCATGAACTTCCATACCACCACTTGTTCCTCTAAAATTAGCCACACAGGTGTGTTCTTTATGTTCATTGACTTTACAACATTTGCAATATTTAGACATTATCTCCACATCTAACACTTTACCGGTGCCTACACTCGTGGCAGTCACTACTCCATTCAGAGAAGTATGTCCTCTTTTCTGCCAACTTCCATCAAGTGCAACTGGAATATGCGAACACCCATCATTTTCTTCCACTGCTTCTCTAGCAGCCAGTTTCATGCTTTTCTCACTGACCTCACATACGGCTTTCTCTAATATTGCAGTCAGTTTTTCAAATTTATTTGGTGGTTGATAAGGCCATCACTGAACAAAATGTCCTCCCTGCAGCCATGCCCTTGCCAATGGATCGTAAGGCATAAACTATCCAATGGATCGTAAGGCATAAAGTAATCTAGAATTGATTTCATAAGGGCCAGTTGCATCTGGTTTTGAAGAACTCATAATTGAAATCACAGCTGAGCATTCAGTGCAAATTAAATCCAAAGCAATTGCTAGACCTTTTCTCCCACTGGCATTCTCACAAATTTTCACAGACTGTGACTCATCACACCGTGTATATTGTACAAATTTAGAAATTACATCTGATAATATTGTCAAATTTATAATAATTTTACTGCACACCTTGTCACTTACAGTAAATTCGTTGTAACTCTCTTGAAACGGTGAGAGCTTCTTTGATGATGCACTTGTTGAAGAATTACAATTAGAAACATCGTTGCCAGGCGACGTAAACTCTTGTACAGAAAGCTTTCTAAACTTGTTTCCTCTAAATTGTCATTTCTTGAAAACGCCTTTACGTTTCGTCATCTTCAATAAACACAACAATACACAGTCGGCCGAGGTGGCCGAGCGGTTCTAGGCGCTGCAGTCTGGAACCGTGCGACCGCTACAGTCGCAGGCAGGCCTCGGGCATGGATGTGTGTGATGTCCTTAGGTTGGTTAGGTTTAAGTAGTTCTAAGTTCTAGGGGACTGATGACCACAGATGTTAAGTCCCATAGTGCTCAGAGCCATTTGAACCATTTTGAACAACAAAACACAAGTCATCAAGCACCGCAAACGTAAGTATAACAACTACTCGCAATCACACTTGAACAAAACTAACCGCGTGTTTCAAAGCGTGTTGTTTACAAACAGCAGATACAAAAGAATACCGACCGTTGCATTCCAAGGATAGCCAAAACACACTCGGGAGTAAAAAAAATCCCTAAAGTGCAATGTAGGGGATACAAAGATCTAAAATATATGCAGAGAAGTGGGTGACAGAAAAGTGAGCGTGGCACATAAACACACCTGGTAGGCAAATCCTCTTTAAATGCTTGAAAAAGATTTTGCTGAGAAATTTTTTTCGGAGTACTTACATAAAACTTTAATCTATCGAAATATGATGAAAACCACGGTGTGGTCCCCTTAAATCCAGATTCTTCGATAACAGGCCCGTGCTAACACTGGTCTAGTGCGGCCGTTGGTGAGTAACGTCTGGCCTGACTGCTGGCAAACGCAGCGTACAGCGCACGCGCAGGGAGAGCCGGTCTGCGATTTTCGGCAGAGGGAGTTTGAATATGGCACCATCCATCTATCTGCAAATCATAGCGCATGCGCGATTTCCGGCAGTCGTACCTAGCCACCAGCAGTTGCTCCGAGGAAATATTGTGGAATTTGCACAACGTGATCCGGCGGCAAACCCGTGGAAACTGTTTACAACGCATCCGCCGGGAAAGCTTGAACAGTCACAAAATCAAAAGATTCTCGAAAATCTTCTAACCCGTGGCCCGAATATGTTGCCAGTGTCAATGTGAATAACAGGCAAAAATGGTCGTGATTCTCGATTCCTGGAATGGAGTAACTCTCTACGTACGTAACTGCGTTCGGACCCGCAGTGCGCGATTGCTTCTCGCGCCTGGCCGGCCAACACTAGCATTAACGTGAGGCAGACTGTGGTGGAGGTTACAGCCTGTGAAACGAACCTATCCATTACCTTCCTCACATAGCCCACTCGCTACACACACACACACACACACACACACACACACACACACACACACACACACACACACACGATCTACTTTGTGCCTAGCATTTCTCACACTAAAACTGAGAGACATACACTGAAGCGCCAAAGAAACACCGAGCGAGGTGGGGCAGTACCGGGTGATCAAAAAGTCAGCATAAATTTGAAAACTTAATAAACCACGGAATAATGTCGATAGAGAGGTAAAAATTGACACACATGCTTGGAATTGCGTGGGGTTTTATTAGAACCAAAAAAAGGGTCACAAAATGTCCGACATTTTTTGAACTTTTGTATTTCTTTTGTTCTAATAAAACCCCATGTCATTCCAAGCATGTGGTGTCAATTTGTACCTCTCTATCTACATTATTCCGTGATTTATTAAGTTTTCAAATTTATACTGACTTTTTGATCACCCGGTAATTAGCACACTGGAGGACGACGGTTTAAATCCGCGTCCGGTCACCTTGATTTAGCTTTCCCGTGATTTCCCTAAGTCGTTTCAGGCAAATTCTGGGATGGTTCCTTTGAAAGGGCACGGCCGACTTCCTTCCCCATCCTTCGCTAATCCTGAGAGACCGTTGACCCCGCAGTCTGGTCTCCTCCCCACAAATCCGTTCTGCCCAGCCAGCCAAAGAAACTAGTATAGGCATGCGTATTCAAATACAGAGAGATGTAAACAGGCACAATACGGTGCTGCGATTGGCAACGCTTATGTAAGACGACAAGTGGCTGTCGCAGTTGTTAAATCTCGATAATCTGCCACTGTAGCAGTAGTAACCGACCTAAGTGAGTTTGAACATGGGTGTTATAGTCGGCGCACGAGCAACGGGACAGTAGTTCGAGGTAGCGATGACGTGCGGATTTTCCCGTACGAACATTTTGCGAGTGTACTGTTGCGGCCACATGTAGTAAGCGTTGCTTCACGCAGTGGAGAATGGCAAAACAGAGGCAGCCGGCGATCGCGGCATTGCGAAGTAGGCGCGGCACAGATAGCCTTGTCGACAGCAGCAGTCTAGCAACCGGCTGACGCAAGGACCCACGCAGACCGAACGAAGCCTGGGGAGTGATGAGTAAGGGAAGTGAGGCCAGCACGCTAAGTTACGCTGCAATATACTGCGGAAGTAATAACAAGAAGCTGCCACCGAGGGTAAAAAACCTCCTCCTGCCGGATATAAATAGTGGAGCGCAGACAGCAACGGACAGAAGCCATTAGGAAGCAGTTCGGATCTGAGGACGGACGTGGTCCGTGTCCGAATGTTCACTCTTCGTAGGTGACGATTCCGGAAGTGTGTTCCAGCTCGCAGGAGTCATTCGTTCGCCGCCAGATGTCAACTTCAGCTCTGGAGGTCGGCCCGAGTCCGGTCGGCACCGTGGCTGACTGACTACAGCGAGAACCTCCAGCAGGACCGGCCGCAGCGCGGTCTCGGGCACAGGCGCCGCCGGGGACTGACGCCCGGACTCCACGGCAACCCGGACCCACGGTGCGTGTTCCGTTCATGACGGGACCTCGCGGACATCGCGACTGACGGCTTCCCAGCCGCCGGTGCGGCAGGCGGCGGCAGCTGACCTCACGGCGACGAATTCACCTCCACCACAGGGTATCCTGACCTCAGCGGAGCACTGGTGGCGCATTGTCGGAGAATCTACGCAGCAGCAGCCGGGCGGAAGGGTCCGCAGGGATGGGCGGCGACGACGAGGGAGAAATTGTAAAGAAAGCTCAATAAACAACTGTAAAACTCCACGCCGTCTCAGTCTTTGGCGCAGCCACTGTGTCTGCTGCTTACGAGTACTGCAGAAGTCGTAACAAGTAGCAAACGGCCATAACAAGTACTGCAGAAGCCGTAACAAGTGGCCATCTGACATAACAGTACTGTGAATTTCAGGAATCCGGTAAAGCATCAAACCTCCAACATCGCTGCGGCCGGAAAAACGGGATCAATGACGACTGAAGAGAATCGTTCAACGTCACAGAACCATTCCGAAAATTGCTGCAGATTCCAATGCTGCGCCATGAACAAGTGTTAGTGTGCGAACCATTCGACGACACATCATCGATACGGGCTTACGGAGCCGAAGGCCGCCTCCACGTCAGCAGGGGACTGTTGAAGCTGGTGCACGTTCTGTAATGGTGTGGGGCGTGTGCAATTGGAGTGATGTGGGACCCCTGATGCGTGTAGATACCACTGTGACAGGTAACAAGTACGTACGCATCCTCTCTGATCACCTGCATCCACTCGTGTCCATTGTGCATCCCGACCAACTCGGGCAATTCCAGCAGGACAATGCGACACCCCACACGTCCAGAATTGCTAGACAGTGGCTCCAGGAACACTCTTCTGAGTACGCTGGCCAACCGATTCCCCAGACGTGAACATTATAGAGCATATCGGGGATGCCTTGCAACGTTCTGATCAGAAGAGATCTGCAGCCCGCGTACTCTTACGGATTTACAGACAGCCCCGCAGGATTCGTGGTGTCAGTTCCCTGTAGACGCTAGTCTGGTCCACGCCGCGTCGTGTTGCGGCACTTCTGCGTGTTCGCGGGGGCCCTACGTGATATTGGACAGGTGTACCAGTTTCTTTGTGCTCTTCAGTGTACGTCATACATGCTTAAATATCTCAGGAAAATACCTTCTCTCAGTCGCGAGTAGTTCCCACAATTACCCAGGAATTGTTTCATTGCCGGCCGGAGTGGCCGTGCGGTTCTAGGCGCTGCAGTCTGGAGCCGAGCGACCGCTACGGTCGCAGGTTCGAATCCTGCCTCGGGCATGGATGTGTGTGCAGTCCTTAGGTTAGTTAGGTTTGATTAGTTCTAAGTTCTCGGCGACTGATGACCTCAGAAGTTAAGTCGCATAGTTCTCAGAGCCATTTGAACCAATTGTTTCATTATTCACTTAACAATAAACAAACGAACTAACTGGCAGCACAATACAACAGTAATTATGTAATGACAGCTCTATTGTTGTAGTGCTGAAACACTATTATTATTGTTATTATTATTATAAGTGGTATCAGTGAGACACAAAGCATTGCCAGCATGAAGTCTTCCAATTTCTTCAAACCTCCCTACCGCTAATTTTTATTTTTATTTTTCGTTTTATTCAGATTTGAGTCTGTGTCGTGGTGTAACGTCCGTTTGCAACAGCGAGGTGTAAGGTAGGGACGTGTAATGACACTGGACTGTGCGCAGCTACTCTGTTATAGTTCAATTCTTTTATCTTGGCGGCTCGCGCATTCCCGCCCAGACGCGGGAGATTGCTGCGTTGCCAGTTGTACACGACGCACGCGCCGAGAGAAGCAGCGCCATAGTATAGTATAGTTCGCAAACTAACGTTTAGGGGGGAGCGCGCAGTTTATGAGCTAAAGCGGCCGCATTAACCCTTTCGCTGCTACAGAGGTGTGTTCCCCGCATTCCGCGCAGTGCGCGGTTTTGTCATCACTGCACTTCTCGCCTGTGCAGACACACGGTGTTCCGACTGCTTTGTCACACTTATCATTCGATTTCACAAAAACTATTTGGCCCAAAAATTTGATTTTTACACATGTAGACTGATACCTTCCCCCCATAAATGACTTAATTTTGTTTCGATGTTCAACGCAGTTGTTGTGCAGCATTATAGATGTAGTAAACCATTACAGGAAATTTTGAAGAGTTTGTAGAGGTAAAAGTCCACAGCGTATGGTCGATTTTGGTTGCCACTAGAAATTTCAAAAAATTACATTCAAACGAATAAAGTTCATGAAGTAAGACACAAAGAAAATACTATGCACCGAACAAGATTTGAACTCAGAACCTTTTGCTTAGCAGCCAAACACATTAACCCCTACGCTAACGCCGCTCGTCGTTTACACCCATCCTGGAGTACTTTAATGAATCACGCAAAATACCGACAAACGCTGTTCGTATGACTATGAATTACTCACGTTTCGTCGAAGTACAATAGGAAATAAACAATTACCACTGTTCTTTATTGTGAAAAAGCGGTTAGTGAGAATGAATTTCCTTACTATCGCCTGAATTAGGAGGCTTATTTAGTTGTTTGGTTTAATTAATTAATAGAATATGAAGCAGATAAGAAGGAAGAGGCTTTCGAATGGGAACTGCTAACGTTTAATGACGAGTCAGCGGAATACTCCACTGTGAAACACGTCTGGTGTGTGATACACGGAATCGGTGTCATATGGTAGGAATCTGTTACCCACGAACCTAATTAGTATGATCGGTGAGTGAGATTTGCCTCCTTGCCCGATTCAGGTGTTCGTATGAATGTAAATGTGATGACTCCCAAGGAAATGGTGAAAAAATAATAGTCTGTCACATAACCTGCAACAAACGAACTCGACAGTTTCACAATCGCACAGTTTCTTTGTGCTCTGTCAAGACATACGTTTTTGAAGTAACGTTCCATTTTGCAAGTCTTGGCTCCTGAATTCCTTTGCTGTAACATATGCCACACCCGTTTATTCATTGTTTTCACTTCTGTGAGACGTCTATGTGGTATCTCGCCAGCTCTCACTATTCATCACATGTACTTGCGACAGTAATGTATTCTCACCACATGACTCATGTTCTATGACCAGTGTATAGTATGCCAACTGCCAAGACTACAGAAAGAGAACAAACATTTCAATGACCGGACGCACAGTTTATAATGTTGTGGAAAAAAAAAAATAGCGCGAGGGAGTTTTGAATACGACGCGCCCGCTCGGCAGTCCAACACCGTCACCACTTATCCTGCTGCTTGTTGCGCTTCTCATTCTTCGACCGTTCGCTGTTTATTTTGCTTTTTTTTCACAGTTCAAATGGTTCAAATGGCTCTGAGCACTATGGGACTTAACATCTGTGGTCATCAATCCCCTAGAACTTAGAACTACTTAAACCTAACTGACCTAAGGACATCACACACATCCATGCCCGAGGCAGGATTCGAACCTGCGACCGTAGCAGTCCCGCGGTTCCGGACTGCGCGCCTAGAACCACTAGACCACCGCGGCCGTCTTTTCCACAGTTCAGTACATCTGTTTCCATGTTTTCATGCTTCATCAGTGTTCAGTTTGTGACGGATTGTCCACTGGGCCATCTTACCACTAAATCATTCATCTTTCTTCATTTTAAAAATACAACCTCTGAAACAAAAACTATTTTTGTTTTAAAGTTTAGTTAGGCACTAATGTTAATGATGGGACTCGAGAAGGAGGGAGGCGGCAGTACTAGCTGAGATCTGATTGCACTCTGGAGCAATGGTCTCAGAAAGTCTCGAAACCACTCCCTCAGCAGCTGTGACCACTTGCACGACTTCGCCACTGTGAAATAAATCTCTTCCGTTGAACAAATGCTCATAGCACTTAACCAAAATAATAAAACATATCTAACAAAAATGGGCTCTAAAATGCATACTTTAAGTAATTTCTCCTTGAAGACTGTAAAGGGAATTTAGTTACATCCTGTATGAGGCGTGTTCGAAAATACCCACTACAAACTTCTAGGACTTGTAGAGGAGAGTTGTTGTTGTTGTTGTTGTCTTCAGTCCTGAGACTGGTTTGATGCAGCTCTCCATGCTACTCTATCCTGTGCAAGCTTCTTCATCTCCCAGTACCTACTGCAACCTACATCCTTCTGAATCTGCTTAGTGTATTCATCTCTTGGTCTCCCTCTACGATTTTTACCCTCCACGCTGCCCTCCAACGCCAAATTTGTAATCCCTTGATGCCTCAGAACATGTCCTATCAATCGGTCCCTTCTTCTTGTCAAGTTGTGCCACAAAATCTTCTCCCCAATTCTATTCAATACCTCCTCATTAGTTATGCGTTCTACCCATCTAATCTTCAGCATTCTTCTGTAGCACCACATTTCGAAAGTTTCTATTCTCTTCTTGTCTAAACTATTTATCGTCCATGTTTCACTTCCATACATGGCTACACTCCATAGAAATGCTTTCAGAAACGACTTCCTGACACTTAAATCTATACTCGATGTTAACAAATTTCTCTTCTTCAGAACCGCTTTTCTTGCCATTGCCAGTCTACATTTTATATCCTCTCTACTTCGACCATCATCAGTTATTTTGCTCCCCAAATAGCAAAACTCCTTTACTACTTTAAGTGTCTCATTTCCTAATCTAATTCCCTCAGCATCACCCGACTTAATTCGACTACATTCCATTACCCTCGTTTTGCTTTTGTTGATGTTCATCTTATATGGTCCTTTCAAGACACTGTCCATTCCGTTCAACTGCTCTTCCAAGTCCTTTGCTGTCTCAGACAGAATTACAATGTCATCGGCGAACCTCAAAGTTTTTATTTCTTCTCCATGTACTTATTTTTCTTTTGTTTCCTTCACTGCTTGCTCAATATACCGATTGAGTAACATCGGGGAGAGGCTACAACCCTGTTTCACTCCCTTCCCAACCGCTGCTTCCCTTTCATGCCCCTCGACTCTTATAACTGCCATCTGCTTTCTGTACAAATTGTAAATAGCCTTTCACTCCCTGTATTTTACCCCTGCCACCTTCAGAATTTGAAAGAGGGTATTCCAATCAACATTGTCAAAAGCTTTCTCTAAGTCTAAGAGCAATCGGTCACAGGGCCAAAAGTATGAGTGAACTAAATGTGAAATCTGTATTGTTTGGTGTCTTCTGTGCAGACATTGAGTTCTGTAGCAACGCCTGAGGAACTAGTGTTTGTTATGCATTTGGTGCGCCTCCACGAACACAGAAATGAAGTAGAAACCACACAGGAGGTTACCACTGTGTTTAGCACTATTCACGAAAATTCATACATGGTAGCAACAAATGTAAGCCACTTGTTATCACTGGTGACGAGTTCTCTACAAGCGGGAGGAACGGTGTTCTTAACTCATGTTTACTGAATGTGTGCAGAGCTGCCTTCAAGCTTTAAATCACGGCTTCAAATTGTCGTTCACGAATACCAATTGTTTGAAACATTTATATCTGGTCATTCGAAATGCGTTCCCAAGAAGCAAAAATTACAGAGAAGCTTTTAAACGGCTTCTGGAAATGACAAGTCACTAACTAGCAATTCTGAGACATGTACTTGTGGTAAGCACTTGAAGGAAATTACACTACTGGCCATTAAAATTGCTACGCCACGAAGATGACGTGCTACAGACGCGAAATTTACGCGACAGGAAGAAGATGCTGGGATATGCAAATGATTAGCTTTCCAGAGCATTCACACAAGGTTGGCGCCGGTGGCGACACCTACAACGTTCTGACATGAGGAAAGTTTCCAACTCACACACAAACAGCAGTTGACCGGCGTTGTCTGGTGAAACGTTGTTGTGATGCCTCGTGTAAGGAGGAGAAATGCGTACCATCACGTTTCCTACTTTGATAAAGGTCGGATTGTAGCCTATCGCTATTGCAGTTTATCGTATCGCGACATTGCTCCTCGCGTCGGTCGAGATCCAGTGACTTTTAGCTCAATATAGAAGCGCCTGCGATGCTGTACTCAACGACGAACGTGGGTGCAGGAATGGCAAAATGTCATTTTTTGGGATGAATCCAGGTTCTGTTTACAGCATCATGATGGTCGCATCCGTGTTTGGCGACATCACGGGAACGCACATTGGAAGCGTGTATTCGTCATCGCCATACTGGCGTATCACCCTGCGTGATGGTATGGGGTGGCATTGGTTACACGTCTCGGTCACCTCTTGTTCGCATTGACGGCACTTTGAACAGTGGACGTTACATTTCAGATGTGTTACGACCCGTGGCTCTACCATTCATTCGATCCCTGCGAAACCCTACATTTCAGCAGGATAATGCACGACGGCATGTTGCAGGTCCTGTACGGGCCTTTCTGGATACAGAAAATGTTCGACAGCTGCCCTGGCCAGCACATTCTTCAGATCTCTCACCAACTGAAAACGTCTGGTCAGTGATGGCCGAGCAACTGGCTCGTCACAACACGCCAGTCACTAGTCTTGATGAACTTTGGTATCATGTTGAAGCTGCATGGGCAGTTGTACCCGTACACGCCAACCGAGCTCTGTTTGACTCAATGCCCTGGCGTATCGAGGCCGTTACTACGGCCAGAGGTGGTTGTTCTGGTTACTGATTTCTCAGATCTATGTACCCAAATTGCATGAAAATGTTATCAAGTGTCCGTTCTAGTATAATAAATTTGTCCAATGAATAACCGTTTATCATCTGCATAACTTCTTGATGTAGCAGTTTTAATGGCCAGTAGTGTACTTCAAAGATATGTCAAATTTTGGGAAATGTTTTCATAAACACTTATTTTAAATTAAGGATCTACTTCCTTGTAAACTACATTGGACAAAAGAAAATTTCAGTTTGAATTTAAATGCAAGTTTGTGTGTAGTGGTGTGACTTTGCCTCCGCTCTTTTCTGAGGTGCCTTTCTTTTTTATACCACATGCAACTGATCCGCTGGATGGCAGTAGTGTTTTTGCTGAAGAGAGTTTACAGGCTTTATTCCCCTTGTCAGTTCCTGGGCGGTGTAAAGGTACCTGCGTGAGATGTTCTGTATATGACGGTATACGCATCCTCGCCACAATTTCCTACTGGGAACGGCGCCACAACTGCTAGCACCAGCGTCCGTGCGTAGCTCTCACAAGGGGAGGCCGCGACCTTTGGAACGCGGATCTACTGCAGGCTTCGTACACTCGTAGTACTCCATGAGGACAACAACATGTGTAGGCAGTAGCGCGTACTTCTCAAGCGTTACTCAGAGAATCGCAACATGATTTCAATCGTCAAATATATACAGCTGCGCGTGGTCATTTTAACCATGAAGAGGCTGCAGTCAAGTGGTGCCGGCATGATAGCTCAGCG